>NW_026126805.1:7500-160943 GCF_943737965.1 Phodopus roborovskii | reverse complement strand
ACAAAGAAAACAATACAAAGAATCAGTGAAACAAAGACTCCGGTTCTTTGAGAAAATCAACAAACCAAAGGCAGAGAACATACAAATTAACAAAATCAGAAATGAGAGGGAGGCATAACAACAGACACTGAGGAAATCCATAGAATGTTTAGGTCATACTTTGAAATTCTGTACTCCAAAGTTCAAATATTTAACAAAAAGACAATTTTCTGGATAGATATCACTAGCATGGAATAGGTAAACAATTTAAAAAGACTCTATAACCCCCTAATGAAATAGGAGCCAGTCATTTGAAAGAGACTCCCAAAGGAAAAAAAAAGAAGAAGAGCAAAGCAGAAGAAGAAGTGACAGGAGGAGAACGAGCAGGAGGAGGAGAAGGCTCAGGACCAGATGGTTTCACTGCAGAATATTACCAGAAATTCAAAGGTAGAAGCCAAACACAAATAATCCTCAAATTCTTCTATGCAACAGGAGCACTGGTACTGCCAAACTCTTTTAGGAAGATACAATTATTTTGGCACCCAAACCACACAAAGACACAACAAAGAAAGAGGAACACAGACCAATATTCCTCCCTAGGAACATTGATGCAAAAATATTTATTAAAATACTGGCAAAGCAAATAATGCTGTTCATAGAATTATTTGTAAGAACCAGAACCTGGAAGCAAACTCAATGTCCCCAACTAATGAATGGATAGAGAAAATGTGAGTACATTTACACAATGGAATAATACTCAGCTGCAAAACAAACAATGGAATCCTGAAATTCACAGGAAAATGGACTGGTCTAGAAGAAACTATCCTGAGTGGTGTAACCTGATCAGAGAAAAGACAGCCATGGCATGTACTCACTCAAATATGGTATTTCAACATAGAGCAAAAGATTACCAGCCTACAATCCTCATTGCCAGAAAAGCTAGGAAACAAGGAGGACCCTAAGAGAGACATACATGACCCCAGTCCGGAAGGAGAAAGGGACAGGGAACAGCCAAGCAAATTGGGGAGCATGAGAGGAGGAGTGGGAGTTAGGAGGAAGAGGAGGGGAGGGGGCATGATGGAGCAGGAAGACTGAGTTAGGGAAAGAATAGAGGAGAGCAACAAAAGAGATACCATAATAGAGGGAGCCATTATAGGTTTTAATTGAAATCTGGCACTAGGAAATGTTCAGAGATCTACAAGAATGACCCCAACTAAGAATCTAGCAATAGTGAGGAAGCTAATTTAAATGCCCTTCCCTAATAATGAGATTAATGACTACCTTATATGCCAAGCTAGAGCAACCCCACCCAGTAGCTGATGAAAGCAGAAGCAGACGCCCTCAGCAAAACTGTGAGCCAAACTCCTGGAATCCAGTTGGAGACAGAGGAGTAACAGACAAAACAGTGCCAAGACCAGGCCGGGAGAAACCCACAGAAACTGCTGAGGGTGAACAAGGGGGAGCACATGGACTCCAGTGTGATTGCTGGGAAACCAGCACAGGACTCGGCAGATTCCCTAAATGTGGTGTGTGGGAGGACCCTAGAATTGGATAACGCGCCTTGCAGTGGATAAGTATTTAACCCTAGTATATGAATGATTTTGGGGCCCATTTCTACCTTGAGAGGAATACTCCTCAGCCTAGACAATGGGGGAGGGCCTTGGCCTGCCTCCAAATGATAGGACACAGTTTAAAGATTCCTCCAGGATTCTTCCTCCCTGGTGAGCAGAAAGGGGATGGGATGGGTGGGGTTGGGTGGGGGAAACAATGGAGGACAAGGAGTGGTGGGGGAACTGGGATTGACATGTAAAACAAGCTTGTTTCAAATTTAACTTTAAAAAATTATAAAAAAATTGTTTCTACTGCCTAAAAACATTTTTAATACACCTTAAAATGAATTTCACAACTGGTCATATATCAGAATTTGATCATTTATATGGTACCTGACCATTAACTTGTATGGCCTAATATTCTTTAGCAGTTTATAACAAGTTGAAGCTTTTCTATGGTTAGGATTCTAAAATTTTATCCCTGTTGACATTGTGTCTTAGAAATTTGTATTTTCAGAATTTAAGTAGAATATTTAATATCAAAAAAAAACTTAATATATCACCATCATAAAATGGGAAGTTTATTTATTCTTTCAGTGTTGAATCATTAAAGAAAATCGGTTTTTGCATGACTAGGGTTTTAAAAATAACCAGCTTAATAAAGTTGGGGAACACAATGAGACTAGACATAACATCTTCAAGAGAGTTCTGTTAGGTCTGAATAAACCTTAGGAATTTTTTAAACCTTATTTGTCTCAGGCAGGTACCCATGCTGCAGTCTCCATCCACTCTGGCTAATCTGAAGCTTCCTCCAGACACTGTTTACCAGGAACATCAAGCAGGGATACTAACCGCACACCTCCACCACCAGGAGGGGCTTCTCCAATTCTGCCTTTCTTTTGATTTCGCCCTCATCTACATTGTCATCCAGGATGAGATGTGAGAGATCTGCTCCAAATCTGACAATAAGTGATGCTGGAGCAGGAACTTAAACCCAGGAATTGTTTCATGGATGTTCATGCATCCCAAGACAATTAGCATGTCTATATCTTGTATTTGTCCCCACTGGTCTCCTGGAAATTTCTCTTTGTACTTGAGGGTGATTCAGTACAACTAATGCAGCACACAGGGATAGAGGGATGAAGTTTTCTAGTGCAGTTCCTGGGGAGATGACTCCTCCCATTTCAGCTTGAATCTGCTACCCTCTACTGGCCCTTGTGGAATTGCATGTAAGTAGTGTGTAGCCCTCAGCACTAGTGCTATATACTTCATTGTCAGGACCTGGAGCAGTTCTCCCCTGGTGCTATAGCCAGCAAAGTAAGGTATTAACTCTTTGCATCCCTAGCCTGTCTTCAGTAGGTAAGAGGAGACACCGGCATCAAGTTAGACCAAGGTTCTGGCAGGACAATGCATCCAGACATGACCCTTGGCAGTGGCCTAGGACCCCAGAGGACACTTAGACCCTGGTGAGGGCACAAAGCACTCAGATCTGTATGGTCCTGAAAGAAGCACAACCCTTGTACACTAACATGACACTAGGTGCTCTCTGGATGCAGACTAGGCCCATGGACATGAACACATATATTGTGTGTTTTTGCAGCATGGACCCACATAGATCCTACACTGTAGCCAAGGCGGGATTTCAACATGGCCCCAGATGGATATGGGGACACTCCAGATTGGACATAGACCCAGCAGCAACATATCCCAAAGTGTTGTCCCAGACTACAGTTATTTGCACTGTCTATGAATGCAGTAGGGGTCTAGGTCCTAAACACAGATTCTGACTGCCCCGGGCAAATAGGGAATCCAGACAAGCCCTCACAACAGTCCAAAAATTCACATGTCACTGGCTGAGGAGTTAACAGGCCTCTTTAGATGGACATATGCCCAATGGGGGCATAGGCATTTGTGACCAAAATGGTCACAGCTATTGGCCCAGACTACAGGTAGCTACAAGGCCCCTCAGTCATTACAGGAGAGCAAGTCCATGGACCAAGCACCACAGCTAGGGACAAGCAGGACAAGGATTTCTTCATAATTCTTTACTTGTTCCTGTCAACAAAACCTGCATCAGAAAGGAAGATGGACATTGAAGAAACATGCTTTGCTACTCCATATGGAAAGACTAGCCATTTGGGCAAGATACTACTCTTGTCTGGACTGTTTGACTTTATGCTGTATAAACTGGACATGCAGAACCCACAGAGAAAGTGACTGCTGATACAAGATGGACATTGCTACAGGATTCCTGCTTCATGGAAGAGAGTCTGCCAGACAGTCTGCAGGACACAGAGAAAAGTACTGACAAACTACCAATACAGGTGGACGTTTAAGTCAAAGTCTCCAGCTTTGGCTGAGTGTGTCTCCAGACACACTATAGCCTATAGGCTGAAGATGGAAGATTACAGGTTAACTTCAGGAGACTGACAGGAAGCAAGAAGTGTCTATCATTTCCTAGAGGTTATATACTATCTTTTTTGTGATTTTTGAGGGAGTTGAAGACAGATAGGTGTGGTTATAGTTGTCCTTAGTTTAGGATTAAAGATAACTTATATACAGGGCTTTAGATTCACAAAGATAGGATGGATGATAAAATATTTTCTTTAAATCTTACTAAATGTTAATGGACTAAATATTGATAACTGTGGTTCCTATTTAATAACTGCTTTGTTATATATTTAAGCTATGTTAAGGTTAAAATCCTTCTTATTATTTTAGATGAAAGGAGTGGAAATGAATGGAGATGTCATTCTGTACATATGTTTCACTTATTGCCTAATTAATAAAGCACTGTTGGCCAATAGGGAAGCCAGATAGGTGGGACTAGGAGACTGGAGGATTTGGAGGAAGTATTAGGGAGGATTGAACATGTAGAGATTTGAGAGGAACAGAGGTCTGGTCCCTCTCTCTCTGGGTAAGAGGAGACCACATGGAAATACTTAGATTAATAGAATGGGTTAATATTTAAGACAGAGAGGTGGCCAAAATAAATGCTTAGTAATAGACCAACATATTTATATCTAATACAGTGCCTCTATGTGTTATTTTGGGGTTGATGCAGCTGTGAGACCCAGGCTGGTGGAAAAACCACTCATAAGATTTAGTGAATGTTTTCATTTTCTTAGAGTCATAAGAACAACACTACTGTGTTTCTCATTAATTTGGTCCACATGATTATTTGGTGAAATGTGTATATACAGTACAATATTTTATGAAAAATATATCACATTTCTACAGATGTGTAGATCACTTTTTTTTTCAGGGAAAAAAATGTAGCAGTGTCTGAGTCACAGTTACGAGAGAGAAAGGCATGGCCTTGAGTAGATAACAGGTGAATGTGAGTAACATGGGAATCTGAATGTAGACCTCTGGGTGAGTCTACAAAATAAAAAAAGCAATGAAGATTCTACTTATTCCTACCGTACAGAAAACTGCCTTGATTCAACTACTCAACCCCAAAATCTTCCTGCACGATAACCAGAAAATCTTTTCACAGGAAACAGATCCAACTGCAGAGATCCTGTGATAAGCAGGTGGGAGCTGCATGAATATTGTCCAAAAGTAGGAGCTCTTCTCTAAAGGTGATGTTCTGGAAGGGAGATAAAGCGACAAGAGAGACTTACACTGTCCTCCACAACTCACTCTTCTGCTGCCATCTCAGGACCACCTTAGGGATACTTGTGGGAGAAATAGGGGACAAAGTACTGAGAAGACACGCAGAGAACTCAGAAAGCAGTAATCAGTAAACAAGCGCCAGAAACACTAAGGATCAAACACAGTGCTTCTGAGAGAAGTTTTTGTTGACTGAGCCAGCGCAATATACTGAGGTGCTCTTATCTGCTTGGGCTGAGAGTCATCCAGAGGACCAGTATCACAAAAGGAAGTACTCTGGAACTGATGATCCTTATGGTTCTAACCACTCCCTCCCATCTTGGGTTCCTACCTCATCTCAGAGACACTGCAGTGATGCTGCACATTTTGTGTCAAGTCCCTAGGCTGTGTTACCAGCTCCTTCTGCTTCAGTGGGATCTCCCTGTTCTCCATCCACGTTTGTGCTCTCAGTGGAGTGTGGCTCACTTACATGCACATGTACAAACTCATGAACACACTCAAGTACATCTATGCATATACAAGCGCATCTGTAATGCAATAACATGGTGAGTTTCCCATGTAATGCTAATATAAGGAACAATCACCAGGGACATTGTTGAGAAGAAGGTTAATTTTTCTTGGATCAGAGAAGAACACATTGGGCATGAGAGAGTAGCAGCTCAGTTATTGAAGTGCCTATCCTGTTAGGTGAATGCAGACCCAGGTAGAACTCTGAGGGCTTGGACCATTAACCACCCCTGACAATAAGTTTCCAGGATGAGCAGTGTAGGAAGGTTTGCCTTCAGCACATAACCACTAGATGGTAGTGGACCAGCCCTCTGGCCTAATTCACTGCTTCCCTGTGGTGAGATATCCACTCTGCCCACACCTGTTCCCATGCCCGAATGAGCACAGTCATTGAAACAGTTGGGGGGAGTGGTGGAGATCTCCGTCAATGGGGACAGGTGCAGGCAGGGTGGGTATCCCACTACAATTCCTAGTTGCCTACAAGGTGGACAACTTCCTCTAAAAAGAACCCCCCTTTGCCACAGGCTGCCACACATTTGACCCAAAGCAATGAGATCAGAACATTACAACACCACAACCAGAAGTCAAAATAAGTACTTCCTCCCTGTAAGTTGATTGTGTCAGGATTTGTTTGAGTAACAAAAGGCTGACTAAGAAATGCCCAAATGACTGCATGTATTATTTAGTGCTGAACAATGTTCCATGTAAGGGCTTAACCAAATTGTCATTTTTATTTCACTTACTTATCACCATCTGGAGAGTTTCTACTTTGAGGCTACTTAAGAATGCTACTAGAACTCTGACACGCCTTAGCTTCTCTCCGGACATGGACATTATGTTCTGGGTTTACTGGGTCACCATTGAGGACTGCAGTTTAACTCTGAAGAACTTTGTGTGGCTACTCACTGCCTTATGTCTGAGGGTCTTCGTTTCTCCTAACACTCGTGAGGCTGATTTAAACTCAACAGTGAACAACTTTGAAGAAAAGTAGTTACTGAGTGCTGCAGACACAGCACGTGGTGAGTGCTTCAGACCATCATGAGTGTGACAGGAGTAAACTGAGGCAGACCCATCCTCACCCACAGCATGGCTCTGTGACTTCTGCTGGACTGAGATGCGGCTGGAGTCACACTGCAAATCAGAATCTGTCAAGGAACAAAATCCAGGCAAAGCTCCAAGGACAAGGTTAACTGAGCCAAGGTTATACAATGGTGAAAAGAATAAGATACTAGGCAAACTGATGAAGACAAAACAGGCTACAGAAAAGACACAGTGAGCCACCTGACCACTGAGTGTGCAGTCACCATTCACCCAGAGGAGAGAAGGGACACATACCCTCAGCCAGCTCATCCTGCCTGCCTGATGCCTTGATTTGCCACAGTTGCCATCTCCTAGCCTTCCTACTCCACAATCCTTTTTTTTTGGTCCAAAGATTTTTCTGGCAGATAAATACATTTCCTCTACAAATACTTGAAAACCATTGAGTTACATTAGTTTTTGTGTCCTTAAGCTCTAGAGTGGCAGATGGACTTGCAGAATGATGTGAGGATCACACAATAGTTGAAGGATGCAAAGTGAGCAGCCATTGTATGTCTCATAAAGAAGGACTTCATCAACATTGAAGATATTTCAAGAATGAGTGAACAAGAAAATATGCATAAACACACATGCAAAATTGAACACATCTATGCACATAAACACATATTGTGCATAAACACCTAAACTCTCAGTCACCCACAGAAACACTTATCCCTACACATACAGGAAGCATGGGCACACACATTAACAGTAGGCCAAGACCAGGCACTTACACACACACACACACACACACACACACACACACACACACACACCGCAAATGAATGTGCAAGGATGAGACAGCAGACACACAGAGACATACAGGAACATACATGGAGGTACACACACAATGTGTACCATAATGACCAGGAAGAAGACTGTTGCCTTGCAGTGCCAATTCTGCTGCAGGTAGAGGTAGTGGGCCCTCCCTGCTGTTTACAAGACTCTTACACTTAGCCAGGATCTGCTACCATGGCCTGCACTTGGCTTTCCTTCCATGAACTGGATCCACCCCTGAGACTCACTGTTGATCCATCACAGTCTCTTCACTTAACCTACCCTGGGTTTACACAGAAGACCTTGACAATAACATCAAAGAAATTGACCCATGGTCAACACCAAGAAGTTTTCAACATGTTACAGTGCCTATGAGTTCAGCCCTAATATCAGTCAGAAGGAGGCTAGTGACATCACCTGCAGTGATTATTCAGGAATGCAGTACTCTGGACAACTAGAGAGGGATCTGTTCTAAGACACAGCCATGCACATGTTATAGTCAGCAACATAATGTCAGCAAGGGAATGCACTTGCTGTTCTGTGTTGTGAACCACATGAGACAAATCAGACATTTCCTGTACTGTTAGCTCTGTGCAATGAAAGGAAAGAAGTCTACTTTTCATTTGTAAAATAGCCATATTGTTTGATTTGTGTTATTTATTATGAAACACTTCAATTCCAAAGCAATTGCTATATCTAAAATGAAGAGATAGTTATTATATCCATCTCCTTTCTGAGCTATTGATACTTGTAACAATTAGAAAGAACAAACCAAGATAAAAGATCCACCCTGAGAGCACAGGAAATCCAAAGAGTGCTGACAGCAAGATTAACCAAAACAGAAGATTTTACAGTCCCTAAAAGATCTGAGATCAAGGGAAAGGGCAACAGAGGACATCAGCAGATGTAATTATCTGTCTAACAAACACACCCAGCAATGTACACAATTACACACACATGCATACACTATCAGATACCACAAAAATCATAAGTGAGCAGAAAATATTCAGGAGGACCCACAATACTGAGACCCACAACACTGATATCCATTCCTTAGGGACAACACATTTCTAGAGGAGCACACAACCTATTCAGACTATGTTGAGGTGATTCTGTCAGTGTGAACCAAGAGCTGAGCAAATGGAAGAAATGACACTGAGATGCAGGAAGTAAGGAGAAGACCACATGCCTCCACAAAATCTGACAAGGAGAACCACTCACTTGCCATTGGCACTGGACACTTGTCCTTGCAAGCTGCTTCGTACCTGTCACCTCACCTGACCCTTGCAAAGCACATGAGCCACAGACCACTGACCACATCAATGGAATCTCTAGGCTATTCCCTAAGTACCACACTGCATAGCAGCCCTCCTAACATGATGATACTTAGGTGTGATTTGTGACTGCCCCATCTCCCTCAGTGGACTGTGGCTTCCAGCAGCATTTGTCTGCCAATCATCCAGGTTCTTGAAGATGACTCTGGAGAGAGAGAGACTTGTGATTGATCACAGAAGTGAACAATTGATTGGTATGTGGATGGGAGTGTGGACTGTTGGGTGGATGGTTACATGGCTGGTCCTGTTTAAGACTAAACAGGTGGCCAGCTAGCCCCCACCTCCTCAGACTACATGATGCTGCACAGCACAGGGGTCACAGATCTTCTCATCGATCTCCTTAAAGAGCTTCTTCACCTTCTCACAGGACTCTTGCAGGCCAATCTGCTCCTCCAGAAGCTTTCTGTTCTTGACTCACAACACATGGACAATTTTATTTTTGCAGTGGAATCAAATCTTATAGGATCAGGCTGTGAAGGTAACTGAACAACCATCCAAAAAATGATGAGCCCCTCAACCCTCCATTTGCCATCTCTAATTCTAAGTATGATCATCAGGACCATCAGGAACATCAGCTCCCAGATAGCTAAGACTGGGGCCCATAGTAGCCAAGTCAGCACCACACAGAGGCAGAACAAATCCAGGGAATAAGCAAATTCCAGTATGACTGAAACTACTTCTGAAAAACCATGGCACCAGAAATGATACTGTGCCCCTGAGAACAGGATGCACTGCCCACCAGGGATAATGTCAGTGGGGTATAGAAGCAAACACTCACTGAAGCTGGGTAGAAGGCCCAACCAGAACAAACTCAGTCTATGGGTTCCATGGACCCAGGTCAGTGAAGCCCCACAAGCCTGACATGCCCTTCAAGATGCAAACCATTTTCCTAGGTTGGATGACAATATTGGGAGGGACGTAGTATCTTTTCACACCAACAAATCTGAGTCCAAGATGCACAAATCCAAGGGAAACAAGGCAGACTGCTTGCTAACAGGCAAACTGGATAGAAACAGAGCCCTCACTTGGGGTCAAAGACAAAGAGGGCAGAATCAGTCTGTCCCAAGATGCATCAGGCACTTACATGTAGGATTCATTTTTTACTTAATCAGCTGCTTGCACTTGTTCAAGCAACACTGATCTCAACAGGCAATTTCTGCAGGTCCAACATCACCTGCTTGTGCCTCCTTTCAGCATCTCAAGGGAATTAGGCCTGTGGTAGAGAAAAGAGCCTCATGAACACAGGACTCAAAGAACATATGAAATCATGAATGTGCTGGAAAACCTGAGCACAGTAGATACCACAGTCTGGCACCCATACACTGGGAAACCTACTTACTTATTAAAGATACTGTCCATTTCCCAGGCCAGAAGAGGCAGGGGATTCAAAGGGAGTTATTTGGGGCAGCATGAGTACCCTCCATGGGTGTTTTGCTATAGATTAGCACTCTAGAACGATCCCAGAAGTCTGTAACACATATATAGCCGACCAAAAACCTATGATGACATTCCTCCTGTCTGCAGAACATGGATTCTAATTTCAGGGTTCCTATTGCTACACAATGGACAAGAGCACACACTTAGTATTTGCAGAGAGGAGTCCCAACTTCAGAATGACTTTATAAACCTCACAGGGAATTCCAGTGTGCCACCATGGTGAGCACAGTGGGCAAGAGTTGTGCTGCTCGAAGTAGAGTCCCTGCCTCAGCACTGGCATCTCCTAGGTCAGTGACAGTGACAAATATTCATGCCCTGCCACAGACCATAGATTCCCAGGAGTGCACAAAAACACCCATGTCCTCTACCTCCCCACACAAACCATACACAGTCAGATTGCCCATGAAATGCAGTGAAGTGGCACCTCTCAGAATATAAGAAAGAAAATCAGAGATGAGTAGTCACAAGCTATAAGCCTTGTAGCCACAAAGTGAAATTGATGAATAGGACCGGGCTCCTCCCGAGTGCTGCCTGGAGCTTACAGCACACAATCTGCTGATCAAGTACAAAGACTCAGCACAAACTCTCAGGATCCTGAATGTCACACAAGCCAACACCTGTCAAGGACATAGAAATGAATGATGAGTACTCAAATACAATGTCCCATCTCAACACTGTGATTCAGGCCACAGGCTCTGATTTTTATTTGGAAAAAGCAGAGCAGCCTGTATCCCCACATCACTCCTACCCAGGCTCCATGTTCTGCCTCTCTGGACTCATGAAAATTAGTTTAGGCACCAGGACACCATGGAGGTACAGCTGCCTGTGTCTCAGGAAAGCATGGCTTGACAATTTGGGTCAAGGTGGTCAGCAGAAAACTTGCAATAATGACTACCTGTTGTTCAAATCTTTGTTGATATAATTGTCCAAGATTCCACCAAGCTAAATTTGCTCATATGTCATACTCTATAGCTTAATGGTGAGTTTCCCCCAACTCTATCATCTGCTGCTCCTGTTCAGTGAAGGTGGACAGTTGAATTGGTGCCTCCCTAGTAGTTCCTGCATATGGATGAAGACAAATGGACTTGTATTCTTGAATGGCATAGAGCTAGGTGAGTCCAGGCTAAGTCCCACAAGGAATCCAGAGGAAGTGTTAGGAACCCAGTGATGGCCACAAAGATCAGGATAGCTGTCCTAAAACTGGGGTCTGGAATCTATGTCTCTAATCAAACACCATGAACAGTCATATGCTCACTGCGTAAAGTAGTCCCCTGGCCCTGGCAGACGTAACTATGGATTTGGCCATGTGGATTTGGAGTTCAGTGTCACATCATATCTGATGTGATGCAGGTAAATCCTGTTGCCCCTGGAGCTTAGCAGCAGCATGTCCTGATCACATGTGTCCAGGACCAAAGCATCTGAACATCAAATGCCTTGATGCATGTTCAGGAGTATTTCTCTTCCTTCTTATTAGCATCAGATTCCCATGGAAACTTAATGCAACCAGTTTTGATGAAGTAAATCCATGTCCAACCCAGAGAGGGACATTAAATTAGTCAATCTGTCCCTCCTGTCACAATTTGCCACTCAGAATGAAATGAAGTAACTCGCTAAAAGAAGCTATCATCTGGATAATTCATGGTCCTCCTAAATTAACCATCAGAAATGCTTGACTCTGGGTCTGCTCTTCAGAGTCCCAGAGAAGGAGGATGCACCCATAGTTTCCAAAAGCTCTCAGCTGAGCCACACTACCACAAGGTCGAGCTCTAGCTCTCCTCCTGCAGGAAGCTCCCAATGCCCTCCTTAGGATTCACTGTGCCTTCTCTAGGCATTTACTTCTCCACGTTTTACAAGGAGACCAATGACCAGCTTCCTTTTGCCTCTCTCATATCTCCATGTTCTCCTTCTCTCTCCCAATCACAACCGCAGATTGCCCTGAACAAATAATCCACAGGCATTTGGTGTTGCCATACACCTCTTGACATTGCAAAGACTATCAAGGGCTCTCCAGGATACAATAGAATCTCTATGGAAGGGACTATTGGGTTCACCACCACCAGCTCTTGTCTTTCTATAAGCTAGCTCTACAGCAGTTCAACAGAAGCCATACAGCCCTTACCAGGAGCCTTTCCAGAATCTCAAGGAAAGACCTACAGTAACTCCTCCTTTCAAATCAAGATATCTCTCTCTCTCTCTCTCTCTCTCTCTCTCTCTCTCTCTCTGTTTCATTTGAATATTTTCTCCACTTATTGTGTGGAAATGTGAAGACTCTATTCCAACCACAGACCAGGAAATGGCTCATCCTTTCTTGAGATCTCTAATCAATTACATGATAATCAATGGTTGTTGAGGAATCAGGAGGTCAGAATGTTGGGAAGGAATGATTAGTCCTATAATGTGAACATGCACATTATGGAGATATCACAAGGTTGTAACAGCATAAGGGTGTGGCGAACAGTCCCAGCGTTAATGAGGAAAGTTCCCAAAATCATCAGCAGCATAGATTCCAGCCATCTTGACATCAGCAAACATGTGATCAACTAGTGACATGTCAGGCTGCAGATGCTAATGACTGGGGCTTTCCATGTGAGTCCTCAGACACAAGACAAACACTCCCAGGAAGAGTGATGGACAGTTCCTGCACTCAAGGTTAAGGAAGGATGATTGGCTAGTGAGAGGACAAACACAGATATGGAAAAGCATTTTCAGGAACATCAAATGTGTCACAGTCATGGGGAGTGTAAGCAGTGTTTCATTGCTATGGTGCTTCCCCAAGAGCTACACAAAAGTCAAATTCCCTAATCTGGAGCTACCTATGACAATGCAAATGCTCATAGGAAAGGCGTCACAGACAGCTTAAATCACAATGTTCATTGTAGCATGAGAAGGGAAGGCAAAAGTCACGAAAGGACAGATATTTAGGGGCCATTTGCACTGGAGCTTTTCCAGAGCCACACTTTACTCTTTTAAATTTACTGGCATCCATAAAATACAGAGCTAGCACCATATTTACCCTGGATTGTAAATTCTCCAGATGTCTAAACCATTACTTCAGGAGTGTACTGGGTGGATCATGAAACAAATGAGTTATGTGGGTAAACTTTATCTTTTCTATGTAGTACACAATGTCAAGCCATGCCATACAAGGTTAGCTATCTCAGCAATACCAGATTCCAGAAGTCAAGGGCAATGCCTGGCCTACACAATACTTCATTGCAGTCAAACCTGCATACTGAGGGATGGGTAGGAAATGTCTGACAGATGAGACTTTGCCCTAGCAGGTTTGCAAAGCCAAACAGTCTCCCACTGCGTGGGATGTCAGTTCTCCCATCTCTCTATAAGAAGCTGGATGTCTCAGAAGTGAGCTGGTCTCCCCTGTCACCCTGCATGAGGTGACCCATGGTACAGCCTACTCGAGCTTATTGACAGGTACTGAGTAAGTACCTTGGCTTCAAATCCCTCAGATATGTGCTTTTAGAACAAGGAGATGGTGTATGAATGCACAAGTCACTTACTCTTTGCTCCAGAGTCTCCTGTTAAAGCAGAAGCCGTGCAGGGGACACTCATCATCACCAGATTCACTAAGTCATCCTTACTCACAATCCAGGACTCCCAGATCAGGCAGGAATGGGACAGTCTCAGTCCAGTTCCACTGGCTCTAACAGATCTCAGGCTGAACTGGAGATATGTGTGCCAGTACTGATAGGAAATAAATTAATAAATAAAGCCTCTTGGTGGCTCCCAGCCAGCTGCTGGCTTTCATGTTAACTGTGAGGACCTCAGGCTTTGTCAGCGTGCTCTCCTTTCCCAACCATTACTGTCACACAACCTAAAGCATTGCAGTGGGAGAGATTTCATTAACTGTAGTGAAATCTCAATAATGTCTTGAGCTTCTTTATCCTCCGAGAGGGAAAGCAGAGGGTCCCCAGCACAAGGGCCACAGCCTTGTCAATTGCCAAATCAGCCAAACAAGCCAACATGAATCTTTGATCTACTGTGCTCTTTAGGGACCCAGAGAAACAGGGTAGGCCTAGTGCTTTCCAGAAGCTTCCAGTGCCTGAGCCCCAGCCATGTTAGGCTCAGGCCCACAACATCCATAAGTTTCCACAGCCCCTTCCTTGAACTCCCTTTGACTTACCCAGGACCATTTATTTTCTCCATGATTTCCAGTGAGACCTACAGTGTGCTCCTTGTATCTCATTCTGGTCTCTTGTTGCTGTCCATTCTCTCTCCCAAGAAGACTTCTCAGTCTTCACAACATGTCTATAGGTGAACCTTATAGGCACTGAACGAATGCGCTAAGGATGCTTGGTGTTGCTACAACGCTGGTGACATCACAGGGAGTTCCAAGAGCTCTCCAGGATACAAGGGAATGTCCAGAGAAGGACCTGCTGATGTCATGAGGCACTCACTGCCTTTGCCTCCTTGTTAGTTATTCTCGCTGGACTGACCAGAAGCTGAGGTTTCCTTTCCAGAATACTCTGCTGGGGCAAAGGGAAATCCATTGAGTCCTCATCCTTCCAAAGCTAGAGAGTCCTCTCTGCTTGAGTAGAATCCTTTCACTCTTTCACCCATGGGGAGTTGAAGATTCATTTTATAAATACTGCCCACAATTCACTCTTCTACTCCCCAACATCCCTACACAATAATTTGAGAATTAAATCATACAGAGGAACTAGGTCAGGATGAGGTGGAGGTGGAGGGTTGAGGGCTCTGATATGAACAGGCTTCCCAGGAAGGATAAGGTTAAGGGAAGGTGGCAACTGGAATTCATAAGTGAGATGTGAGTGTTATGAGAGTCCAGCTGCACAAGAATGTCCTTTCTACATGCCTGGTGTGTTAGTCAGGGCTGTCTATGGTAACAGCCATTATAAAAATGAATATCCCAATAGACAGATACACAGACAGAAAGGATTTTGCAGTGGGTTGCTGGCTGTGTTGTTAAACCATCAATAGCTGAGTATGAATAGAAAGTTCAAGAGTCAAGTAGTTGCACAGTTCACAATGATGAACATTGGAGCCAGTCTTCTGCATATGCCAGAATCATAAAGAAGTAGACTATAATGCTTGAGGACGAAGGTAGCATAGCACAATGCCTGGTGTGGGGATTCCTGGCTGTGGAATATGCCAGAATTTGCACAATTGACCCATTCACCTGAGCTTGCTCACCATCCTTGGGGAAAGCTGTACCACAGGCTGAAGCTTGGGCATCTGATCTGATGCCTAGTGGAGGGGTTGCAGTGGGACTGCAGTGTCAGTTGCTGCCCCATAGCCCCCTCTTTTCTCAAGCCCCATTGCTCCTGACCCTACACTGCTGAGGATTCATGGCCTTAGGCATCCTGACCCCAGGCTCCTTGCACCAGCTCAGTGGGAACTGTGTTTCTCTCAGTCCCTGGGAGAGAAGACCTGCCGACACCAGGAGCCCACAGTTAGCCTGCTTCACATGTCTTGTGCCTGGGACCTGGTGCTGAGCATCTCCATCACACAGCCCTCAATGCAGAGTCACAGCTTCTCCTACAACCTCATTCAGCAGCAGAGCCTGGGGGCCTCGTTCCACCCTCATAGTCCTTGGGCGTTCAGCTGCTGAGCACCTGTGACAGTTCCCCATTCACTCATCACCACACCCTAACTTGCTATGGGACCTCTACAGCTGCTTGAGAGGATTTCTAAGGCTGGCAGTCTAAGTGTCTCAGGGTCCTCCAGCCAGGAACCTTGCCAAGGACTGCCATATGCAGACACCTGCCTGTCTCCATGGAATGAGGGCAAAGAGGTACCCTCGAGGGGTTGGGAGAGAAGTGCAGAGGGCACCAGGTTGGGGGTGATCCTGACACAGGACAACTCACTGACCTGGCTGAGATATTAACTCAAACTCTGATGCAATGGCATTCATGATCCCTGTTTTTTTTTTTCTTTTGTTGTCTTTTTTTTTTTAATCTCTCCTTTAATCTCATTGTTTTGGTTTTATTGATGTTCAACAGATTTTTGTTTGAGTTGAAACCAAGCCAATGAACTTTTGTAATAAAAGCCAAGCTTAACTCTCGCCTCTCTTCTGCCCCACACTCTACATGGCTGCCCCTCCCTTCTCCTGGGTCCTGTAAACAATCATTCCATCCATCCCTGCCCTCTCCCTTCACTACTATTCACTTCAGCCAGGCCCTGAGTTAAAGTGTGTGACTCCCAACCAATGCCCAGCAATATACATGTATTCATCCAACCTGTGTCCAGTTTGGACAGTTGCTCATCATTGTTCCACAGAGCCCCTAACTTGGCAGCTGAGGCCAGCAGGAACTAATAATATCTTGGCCTCCCTACTGCCAGCTTAAGGAGCCTTCAGGGACAGTGTCATGGCACTGGTCAATAAGGAGAGAAAATTCCTGGACTGCTCATTCAGGGAGAAAGTAAAGCACAGCCAGCACCACCTACTCAGCTCAATGTGTCCAGGGACCCTCTACTACCAAAGCCTGCACAGGGCATGCCTGGCTCTGTGCTGCCCAGTATGTAGCCCCCACTTAGGTCCCTGCACTGATGATGCCACCTTGGACTTACAGCTGCAGCCTATCTGTACAAGTACCAAGAGTTTAATGTGACCCCACCCCAGTCCCGGGACTCCCTGCTGAGAACAGGAAGCTGCAGTGGTCATAGCTTCCCATCTTCAAATGACTCTCCATCCTGGAGGACTGAACCAAGTGGGTATCCCGATGCACTCAGAGTGGTGATGCAGGGAGAACCGGACAAGGTGACACTGCCACAGGCATGCTTAGATTCCCCGCAGAGAACACGGGATGGAATTCTTCTGGGAGGGCTTCCTATTGGGAATATTGGTTCATTTCTTCTTCTTCCATGACATTTTTGTACAGATTAACCAAATATTCAGAATGGAGTGGTTGTTGTATGGGTAGAACAAAAGATACCCAACACTTGTCTAGATCTCACATGAGTTTGTAACTATAGTCAAAAAAATAGGGAAAATAAAAACATCCACCCAGAACCAGTAGCTAAGAACTCCATTCCATCTCTTCATTCCCTTGAAAGCCTTAGTAATAGTTCAGATGTGAGAACTCTCACCTTGGAAGAGCTTTCTAATTATCTGACACTAGTGTGAGCCAGTGACTCACTATCTCCCTAAACTATAATATTCCTGAATTCAATATAATGCCCAGAACAGCCTTGGAAAGAGTAGACAGCCCATGGCCTGGTTGATTGTGGATGTTTTCCTCCTTTTGTTTTGCAACAAAGTTACAATTGTCTGGGGTGGGGAAATACTTGCTTTCAAAAGTTTGAAATTGGCTTCTTTGACAGCAAAAAGTAGGTATTTATCTTAGAGCATTTTCTTCTGGTCTTTGGAAGCTCACTTCCTAATTGTTTGGTAAATAGATTTCAATTTTAATATATAATGAGTTGTATCTCACCACAGAACAGAAACTCAATGTTAAAAAAATATATTTAACTTATTTATTACCTTGTGAAATGTATACATTTAGGACATTTTTCAGAAACTTGCTCATACTATATTTATTGAGTATAATAAAAAATTAGTGTATATAAATATGTATATATGTATATATATTCTTTTATATGGTAAATTATAATGGACATTATTTATAGGGGAAAATATGGAAAATATGCCCATTCATAGTACTATAAGCATTACATAACAACTTTTTCGTATTTTATTGAAAACAACTAAGAAAAAAATTTACTTTGTATGTATGGTTAGAGTTACCCCAAATGTTTTATGTTGATTGTGGTTATTGTGAACAGTGATACTTTTCTGATGACCCCACCCCATCCACTAGCACATTTCCAGCCTTTGTTACTGTATCTGAGCCCCCAGAGCAACAAGCTTCCCTGCCTTTATATCCCTCACTGTTGAGTGTCTTATAGAAAGGTGTCAAGGGGGTCTTCTCAGAAGATGCTTTGAGTTAGGTGATTTAGGAAAGGGTGAGGAGGTAGTCTCACTCTGGATTCCATGCTGTGAGAAGACAGGACAATGTTGTGATGGGGCATCGCACATATCTTAGTCTAGGAGGCTGGGGAGGAAGAGTGTGGCTGCAGGCTTCCCATAATCAATTGGGAAGTCCCCTTGTGTTTGCTAACAGAATAGACTATTGTATGGCTGATGGATCTTGTACTTTGTCTTTGCTTAGGCATTTTACTGGTATTTTATATTGTTAACTTAATACCTGGAAAAAGAGAACACCAACTGTGAAATTGCAATGCCCTATGGTCATGTGTGTTTGATATTATCTTAATTGATAATTGATGGAGCCAGGCCCAGCCAACTGTGGGTAGCACCATACATAGGCAGGTAGAAGTTAGTTGAGCATGAGCCAGTGAGAAACCAGTAAGCACTGTTCCTCCATGATTTCTTCTTCAAACTCCTGCCTTGCCATCCTGCCCTGCCTTAGCCTCACAGTGGACTGACCTGGAAGTGTAAGACACATAATCGTTGAGAATAGAGTGGTGCACTGTACTAGTGGGCTTCTCATTGCTGTAACAGGATACTTGAGAAAGTCAGTTTGCAGGAAGAAAGAGTCATTTGGTTTCAGAGATTTTACTCCAAGGTTGCCGCTTCCATTGTTTCAGGCCTATGGGAACAATGATGCTCACTTTATGGTGGCCAAGAAGCAGAGGGGAAGGGGCCAAGGACAAGAAATAATAAGGTTTAATAAGCACTGTACTCACTTCTTGTGCCAGCACACTCCTGTTGTGATATTGTGTTTGTGTTCTGACTAAAAACGACCTTTATGATCAGTGAACAGAGCTGGGCACTAGTGAACCATAGAGGTCTGGGAATCTCTACAGAGGATACAGGGAGTGACAATATAGGACAGAGACAGGTAGTGATAATGTGGGGCATACAGAGGATACCAACCTTTTGACTCTGAAGATTGTCAGAGAGGTAAAAATGGAGTGTGGAACGTCAGAGGGACGCCAGAGCCTCTGGCCCAGGAACAGTATGAGATGAGGCCCAGCAATGTCAGAGGGAGGCCTGAACCTCAGGTATGATAGTATTCTCATTCACCGAAAAGATTTGTCACTCATGTTGATTTAATAAAATGCTGATTGGTCAGCAGAGACAGACAGACAGTATAGGCAGGGCTAGGACATTAGTAGATTCTGACGAGAGGAAAGACAGAGACTCAGTTGCTATCTAGATACAGAGGAAGCAAAATGAGAATGTCGAATTGAGAAATCGTGCCAAGCTACATGGCTAAACATAAATAAGAACTATAGGTTAAGTTGTAAGAATTTTTTTAGTAATAAGCTGCAGCAATAGGCCAAACAGTTTATGATTAATATAAGCCTCTGTGTGTTTATTGAGAATGACTGTATGTAGGACTGGGCAGAACAGAAACTTCCATCCTCCCAGGCCTGGGAGCAATGAGTGACCACCAGTTGAGACTACAGCAGTGGCTTCCAGCTGTTCCTTCCAGAAGCTATCCCAAAGTATCTGCGAGAAGAGTACCTGTGTCCCAGCCATCATTCACTGCCATTTCTCAATTGGAGATACCCTGTTGCTACATGAACCACAGGATCCTCAGTCCCCACCTACACATAGAGGAGCAATAACTGGAAGTGTGGTCTGCCTGCAACTTGAGAAGAAACCACCAGAGCTGTAGGCCCACCTGCACCTCAAGGAGTCACCACCTGAGCCTCGGACCCACTTCTTAGCGTACCCTGAAAACTCTGTTCTGTTTGCACCCCAAGAAGCAATCAATTGAGCCACATCCTCCAACTATAGCAATAGGAGAAAAAGAGACCCCTCTGAAGCACAAGCTCCACCTACATCGTTCAGAGGAAGAGATGCATAGACAACAAAATACAAACTCACTCAACATTAAAAAGAAACTAGTGATGCTACAACAGTAAGACCTGAACATTCCAACACAGATGAAGCAGAAGAAAATGATTGAAAAATAACTTTTTCAGCATGATTGAGGTCCTTAAAGAGGAAATGAAAAATTCTCTTAAATAAATGAAGAAAAGGACAAGCAAAAAATTGGGAGAAATTAACAAATTCCTTAAAGAAAACCAAGGAAATAAATCAAACAAATGAAGGAAAGAATCCAAGACAAAATAAAGAAAGCACAAACTGAAAGAACTCTGGAAATAGAATATCTGTGTAAACACTCAGGAACCACAACATGCATAAACAGCAGAATACAAAGATTGAAGACAGAGTTTTAGGTGTTGAAGATACAATAGAGGAAATAGATTCATTGTTCCAAGAAAATTTTAAATCTAACAAATCCTTAACACAAAACATGTAGGAAATCTGGAACATCGTGAAAAGACCGAATCCAAGAACAATATGTATAAAAGGAGAAGTCCAACTCAAAGGCACAGAAAATTTACTCAACAAAATCATAGAAAAAAAAACAAAAACAACAACAACAACAACAAAAAAACGTTCCCAACCTAAAGAAAGACATGCCTGCAGAACACTCAATAAACAGGACCAAAACTAAACAAAAAGTCCTCTCACCACATAATAATCAAAACAATAACATAGCGAATAAATGAAGAATATTACAAGCTGAAAAGGAGAAAGGCCAGGAAACATATAAAGGCAGACATATAAGAATTATTCCTGACTTCTCGCTAGAAATACTGAAAACAAGAAGGCCCTTGACAGACATTATCCAGAAACTAAGGAACCACAGATTCCAACGATAGATTACTATAACCAGCAAAGCTTTTATAGATGGAGAAAATAAGATATTCCATCATAATCCCAGATTTCAACAATACCTATCCACAAACCCAGGCCTACAAAAATTAATAGAAGGAAAACACCAACCAAAGCTACATCCACAGGAACACAGACGGCAAATCCCAAAGAAGTGAAATGAAAAAACAATGTCATCATCACCAACAACAAATAAAAGGAGGTAGCAATCACTGGTCATTAATATCCATTAATATAAATTGTGTCAATTCATCTATAAAAAACAAGTCTAATAAATTAGATATGAAAGTAGAATTTATCTTGATGCTACATACAGGAAACATACCTAACGTCACAGACAGACATTACCTCATAGAAAAGGGTTGAGAAAAAAATTTCCAATAAAATGTACTTAAGAAACAAGAGGGTGTACCTATCCTAATATCTAGCAATCTAGACTTCAAACTAAAATCAATCAAAAAAGAAAAAAGAGGGGCATTTCATGTTCTTCACAACAAAAATCCATCCAGAGGAAATCTCAAATCTGAACATCTGTGACCCAAACACAAGGGCTCCCACATTTGTAAAAGAAACATTACTAAAGCTTATATCACAACTCATGCATCAAGGACAACTCCACTGTTGATTGGAGCTCTCTGAAACTGTTGGCTGGCCACCAAGCTCTTAACCTGAAGCTATGGGGAAACTTGCATATTCAAAGCATAAGGGATCCCTTCTCTAACTCTCAATAAGCTGCACAGTGCAGAACACTCTCCATTCTAGGTCAGTGGGAACTGCAGCACCTTTCAGTGAAAATGGCACATAGATCTTAGGGAACAGGACAGATGAAAGGGTGGGTATCTATACATGCTGAAAGGTGATGATTTTCTTCAATGCTTCCTGCAAGGTGTGTGTCTTTCTCTATGCTGTGAATATATATTTCTATTAGTGGATGATGCCTAAAGCTTTTTCAGCAATGGGCAGGTAGGACATAACCAGGCAGGAAGTATAGACAGGGCTACCAGACCAGGAGAATGCTGGGAAAGAGGAAGATAGAGGGGAGCAGCCAGAAAGATGCCATGTAGATGCCAAGGGAGCAAGAGGGCTGGGTAAGCCAAGAAAAATAAAACAGACACATAGTAATAGAAATGGGTTAATAATTAAGAAAAAATGGCCAATGAGAAACCTGATTCATCTGCCAAACAGTCCATAATTAATATATGTCACTGTGTTTCATTGGGACTAAAGTTCTTTGGTACCAGACAGAACCAATGTCTGCCTACACTTCCCTCCATCAGGCCAGAATCCATTCTCAAGTATTTGTAGCCAGTTGCCTCTGCACATGTATGAGAGGTAAATTTGTGTGCTCTGATAGCTAAATTCATTTCTTCTGTGAGGCCATGGCTGCAACATAGCTTCTCCATTGCATATTAGGTACCAACCCCGATATCAGACCTCCTACTACGGGAAGAGATGACAGATGGAAAGACCCCTGGGCTCCAAAAATATTATGAGGCACCTGTATGCATGTGAGATAGATAGAAAGAGAGGTAGAGAGAGACACATACAGAGAGAAAGAGAGAGAGAGAGAGAGAAGGGGAGAGAGAGCAGGAGGGAGAGAGAGAGAATATGTGTGGAAGTCAAAGCAGGATAGATCTCTTTGAACTCTCTGAATTTCTGGGGCAGGGGATAGGGGAAGTCAGCATGAATAACAGTTTCCCTTATTACCTATCACTGTGCTACACATAGTAGGTGCTTGTGTTGGCACACTGGTCCCTGTGATGAACACTTCAAACAATTTAAAAGAGGGTAAGGCTTCGTTTAGCTCCTGTGTTCAGAGGGTTTGGTCCATGGACCTCTGGCTCTTCTTTCTGTGCCTGTGGTAAGGCAGTGCATCATGGTAGGAGCAGAGCTGATCTTTTGGAAACCAGGAAAGGGGGAGGGGGCAGAAAAGACCCACTTTAAGGGCATGCAGTCATGTTCTTCCTCCAAGCACACTGTCCCTCCCAAGATTTCCATGGCTTCCCAGGGAGAGAGGGAGGCCCCTGCAAGACACACCAGCTACCACAGGCCACAATTTAATTTCATGTCTACTTGAAATATGATGGCATGACAATTCAGGAATTGATTTCTTCAATGTCATTTGAGTGGTAAAATTTGCATGTTGTTAGGGTCACCATGTTGGGTAGTGCCAGTTTATAACACTGAAACCCTGAAGGCCTGGGACTTTGAGACACAGAACAATAGCAGGTATCACTGAAGTCAGTACTATCAGTCTGTGTTTCTCCCAGACCTCTAGATGAAGATCCAGAGAAAGTCAGTTTCCCCCAGACATTCACATTAAGTAGGCTGCCCTTTGGGAATGGAGCTGAAGGGCACAGAGACACTTCTGGCTGTAAAGGCCTTCAGACAAGCTGGCCAGGCCTTGAGCAGGAGTCCAGTGTAGCTCTTGCTTCCCCTAGATGCCCCAGTGAGAATTGCCTTCACTTCAATTCCTTCCTTGCCCTCTCTGACAAAACAGAACAATGTCACCCAGTATCAGAAATCAGATTGACATAGCCAACTCAAGCCACATAAGAATAGAGCAGAAAGGGTCCATAAAGATCATTTTTCTACACCCTAAACACAGGTCAAGGAGGTGACAGGAATTTCTCTGGCCTCTATGCCTCTGGCTGAGTCCACAGATGGGCTAGGAGCATGCAGGCAACTGAAAAACAAGAACAGCTGGTTCCTGGTCAAGGTCAGGCCTTCATTCTGCCCCTTTATCACCACTCAGCAATTGGGTGAAGACAGCAATGCTGCCAGCCATCACGGAGCAATACATGATTTGGGTCACTTCTTGTTTAAACTATCATTGCCACTTTGTTTGATCTTAAAGATATAAGTTTTTGAAAATTGTGTTGGCAGAACAAAGATAAATTAAATAGTGAACTCCTATCATGAAAATAGTGAAACTAAAATGCTCAGATCGGTGGTGCATTCCTTTAATTCTGACACTTGGGAGGCAATGGAAAACCTGAATCTGTGAGATCTAGGCTACCTGGGGCTATAAAGTGAGACCTTGTCTCAGAACAGAAACCTGAATCTCCCTGTGTATGACAGATTTAGTAGCACTTAAAAACAAAATGTTTTCTGCTTTTGATTGGTTGAACAGATACTGTTTGTCCTTTTGGGGTAATACTGACATTTGACACTTTATCTCGCACAAAGGTCTTCATGTCCAACTTCATTAATTTTTATTCTCCAACTCCCATAATTCAGCATGATATGGAGGCCACTTAACCAAGCTAGTTGGAACAACCACTAGTAAGTCACACTCTGCTAGGCCTATCTAAGCTGTGTGTAGCAGACTTTTGTTGAATGTCAAAAGTTGAAGATTTTAGCTCTGAAAGCAGCTAGAGTGTACGTTGTTGGGCATAAATCACACTCATGAGGTGACCATTCTTAACAAAGGCTGGTGTGAATTGTCCATCCAAGCAACAAGGAAAGCAAGATAGCAGGGCCATGATCTTAGACCACGTGTGTAGAGGATCTCATTTTTGATATGAGTGTGGCAGAGTATAGCTCAGTTCTCAGCCAATAGATACCTCCCTGTGGATAATTATGGCAGATGTTGGAACTGTTAACTTCTTTCTAGTGTATTGTGAGTGTGGTGCTCAGCTTTGTGTCCATGTGCACATGTGTACCGTGTGCCTGTCTGTTTGCCCTGTGCTCATGCCTGTGCATATAGAGGCCAGAGGAGGACATAGGCTCTTTTCTTTTACTGCCTCAGCATTTAGACTGGACTGGCTGTCCTAACCCTGGGGTAGCACACATGGCCACGCCCAGCTTTCATGTCAGTGTTGCAGGTTCAAACTCAGGGTCTCATGTTTGTACAACAGGAGCTCTTACCAATTCAGTCATCTCCTCAGCCCAAAGCTTAGAGCTTAATACAGAAAACTGCCAAATTTTCACTCATTGCAAAACAAAGTGAAGCAAAAATTAATGCCATGTGACTCAATACTATCTGCATGACCCTGAGTGGCCTGTGATAGTTGCATATAAACAGACATATATAGACACCTATGTTTTTTTTCTTTTCCTAATTTTCAACTGGAATCCTTTGGAAGGTACAGCTTACAACTTACAACCACAGTTCCTCTAAAACTGGAATCTGGTCCCAATATTTTTCTAGTTTTAAAGCACTCCAGCAAGATAAGGCCTTGAATAGGGACTCACTCTACAATATCAGCCCCCAGACTCAAGCATTTTCAGGTGGGTCTGTGCCAAACACTTTGGACCTCTTAGCCAGCACCAGCCCCTGACTATCAGGACACTAATTTGTACGGAAGTGCTTCTCCCATTACACATATCTGTCATTTGCCAGGAACTGCCTCCCCTTGCTAAAACTGCTTGTCAGCCATAGAAAATAATATAGGGGTTCTGAAGAAGGATGGAAGGAAAGGAGGAAGGGACAACAGAAGGTAGGAATGTAAGACCCGCAGAGGGCTTGGACCCTCAAGCCCCGACTCAGGAAAGGCGCTCCCCTCCCAAATCACTCAGAGGAGATGACTAAGTTGGTAAGAGCTCCTGTTGTGCAAACATGAGAAGCGGTTTTGATGCAAAAGCATGAGGTTTTTTATATTCCAGTGCACTGGGGTCCGCAGCCTACTCCACATGGGGTACAGGACTCGGAACCCTGGGTACAGGGTTCAGACAGCTTTTATAGGGTTACAACAAAGCCCACACATCACAAACCAATCATCTCAATAGCATCCAGTGTGTACCAATCAATTTGAAGTATCCAAGCCCGCACTTTGTCCAGGAAGTCTGCATTCCCTGGGGCTCCTGGGCAGTGTGGCACAGTTCATTTCCTGTTCTCATTCACTCAAAGTTGCTGTCAGTAACCCACCCTGTCATTAAAACAGTCAAGAATGACCTTTTGCATACTCACTGCTAGGGGGCAGAGTCGAGGAAAATTGGGCTAAATATTTCCATCCTTACAGGAACAAAGGTAGGAACAGAGGGAGGCAAAAACGGAGAAAGAATTAAGAAACACGTGCTTACCAGGAATTCTTACTTCTAGTTATATATTAAAAGAAATGAAGGCATACATTTAACACTTTTAGGGATAGCAAAAGTTCTCAGTATATTAAGGCATTTGCCAGCCACCACACATGAAGTCCAGATTTCTACCCGAAGTGTGTCCAGGAAGGCAAATGCTCCCACTCTACCCTGTGACCAACTCAGAGCATTCTGAAGAGCCACAGGACATGGTTTTCCTAAGATTTCTTATTTGTAAAGTGGTTTCATATTCAGATACACAATCAAGAGCATTTCACTTGATGGGAAGTTGAGAGTGGCAGGCATCCTTGAACCAGTTAAAAATCCTAGTCACTTACCCCTGTAGGAGTTGTTGCTTCTGTAAGTTATGTAATCAGCCACCAGAGCATGTGCTAGCAAATGCAATTCTCTGTTTAGATAGAGGGTGTGTACTAGAGCCACCCAGCTTGAGATCGCCCCTCTGTGCACATCAGCACAGCATGTGTGACCTCAGCTGGCTCTTGGTTAAGATAGGCCTACATAAGTGTGTGGCTGACTAGGCCAAGAGATCATTCCACATGCAAAGCAGGTGTGACCATTTAAAAACACTACTGGGTCCTGTTTACCTTGTGGTTACAAATGATGTGCTTTTCCAACTCACTGCTTCTCTGGCTGCACATCAGGGCCAATGCAGACATGTTAAACAAACCCTGAAGATTGCTGCACCTGCACAGCCAGAGAACCGAGCTTGGTGGAGGGTGTCAGGATTGAGACACTGAGCAGACCCCTGGAGAAGTTATGAAGAAGCTGCTGCTACCACCACTGTTTATTAGACAGTAATGGGCTTCTACACCCAAGCCAGGGGATGGGCTAAGAATAGGAGGAAGTCCTGCACCACCCACAACTGGGGTCAAGGCACAGGCACTGCACACCTGAAAGTTTTGAAAACAACGTTGTTTGCTCAACCATGTTTGCATGGAAGTTCTACATCTGGGTGGGGAGGAAAAGCACTGTAAGGGACAAGCACTTAAATTTCCCAACAGAAGATGTTTACATTTCACCCAGATTTAATCAGACTCAAAGACAGCAATCTCATAGCATAGCAGGGCATTATTCATTTGAACTTGAAAGATGGGTCTTAGATTATGGGAATCAACCAGAAGTATTGTTAAAGTCTAGGATATGGGCTCCAATCCCCAGACTCAGTAGTGATTGCTGACAGCTGCACTTCTGTTTATTGTAAGGATGTGGTTAATGGCAAAGCAATGTTGAGTTTCCTTTGGAGTTATAGTAACATTATATTGTTAAACAAACGTGAGACACTCACCCTAATGTCTGTCATTAGCACATTCAATGGCTTTCCCAAGGCCACAGGTACATATGTTTTGGTTTTCCAGACAAGATTTCTCTGTGTTGCCCTGGCTATACCAGAACTCGCTCTGTAGACCAACCAGCCTGACCACAAACTCACAGAGATCCACCTCTGCTTCCCAAGTACTGGGTTTAAAGTATTGAGCCACCATCACACATAGACACCCCACATGCCACCACAACGACCACCACAGCTGGGCTGATATTTTCTGATTTAAGGAAAAACATTTTTTACACAATATATTTTGATCACGGTATCCCCCCCCCCCCCAACTCCTCCCAGATGTTCCCACTTACCTTCAGGCTCTTTATCTTTCCTGAAAACAAAAGCAGAGCAACACAAAGAGCCCTTGAGAAAAAGAATACCTTGTTTTCATTGGCATTTAACCCCAGGCATTTGAGCACAAAAAGAACTAGAATGCCTGTGTACTCTTTCCACAGATGGATTCCCATACCAAGATCCACTGATTGGCTTTAAGCATTACCCTTCTTTCCAGCAATAAGGTCAACTACTACTGTAAGAGTGCCAACACTCTTGCCTTACTGACACCAGTCTCAAAACCCAGAGTCCAAATCCAAACGGTCATACTAGGAAAAATAGCAATTTCCCATCTAAGAACACTACTGTCCATGAGACTGGATGTCTGGCAAACTAGGACTTTAGTCAGGACAATGCAAACCCCTCTTCTAACAGTGCACTTGATCACCTGAGATCATTATCTGTATCCATTATATACACACCCCACTCTAACAATGGAGTATGTGTATCTTCCCTTAACAACCATCAGAATTAAACATTCTATTATATCTTATCATTGTTGCATCCAGGTATAAAAGTAGGGAGATCTGGACAGGGCAAAGTTTCTTTTATCTTGTTCCAACTGGAACCTCCTTTGGTTTCAACTGAAACTGACACCCCATACAGTGGTTTGAAAGAAAATGGCCCCCAAAGGAACTGTCACTGATGGGAGAGGTGGCCTTGATGGAGTAGGTGTGGCCTTGTAGAGGAAGTGTTATAGTAGGGCTGGGCTTTGAGGTCCCATATGTGCTCAAGGCACTGCAAAGTGACACAGACTATTTTGTGCTGCCTGCAAGATTTATGATTGTTACTTCTCCAGCACCATGTCTGTCTACACACTGATGTTATCACCATGATAATGGACTGAACCTCTGAAATGTAAGGGAGCCATCACAAATGTTTTTCCATTATAAGAGTTGCCATGGTCATTGTCTCTTCACAGCAGCAGAAACCCTAAGACACCCCCATCTACTCCTGGTATGAAAAGTCCCATGAGAAAGTACCCAAACGTGTTCAAGTAATTTGGGTCTAAATGTCCAGCCACAGCATGTTTTTGGCTTCTTTTTAACTTTTTCTTACTTTACTTCACCCTGCCAAACAAGATGTAGTTCTCCCATGTTCTTTTCCTTAAATGATCCCAGTAAAATTCATTCAATGATGTTCAAGTGTTTTTCTCTCCAGTCTGTCCCCAGCTGAATTAATGCAGACTGACTTCAGACCAGCCACTGTGAGTGGCCTTTTTGCCCTTTACTTTGCCACAAGGCCAAGCTTGCCTAAACTACATTTGCTTGCATAATAAAACAACTGTCCTCCAAGTGAGTTTTCTGGGAAGATCCTATATTTTTTTCATCTTTTGACTATAGAGAGTTAAATTATTTTGTAATCAGGTCATTTTTAAAAGAGAATTCAAAAAGTCTTCAATCAGCTAATAAAATAATGAAATGTCTATGCCATCTTCTTGAAAGTCCAATATGGCTACTTAGTATATGTCTTAGAGTCTAAAGATAGAGTATACCTACCAAATAGTAAGGAAATATAAAAAATTAGAAAAACTCCATCATATATGATATTTATGTTTACTTATGTATTAAAAAAAACTCAAAAAGAATACATCTTGGATTTTTAATCTTTTCCATAAAAAGCCTGAGTTGATACTCTTAAAATATGGTTAAGGTATTTTGCCATCACAAACAACAGGAACTGATTGGTCTATAAAGCGCGGGTTTGGATGGTTTAAATTGATTGGTTTGCACTGTGTAGGCTGTGGATGCTATGAGATGATTGGTTTAAGATGCAAGGGCTTTGTTGTAATCCTATAAAAGCTATCTTACTTCTGCCCTCGTGGTCCTTAGTCCTCTGTCCCAGCGTGGCACATGACTGTGGGACCCCAGTGACCTTGGAATATAAAAGACCTCATGCTTTTACATCAAGACCGCTTCTCGTGAATGATTAGGGAGGCACCTTTCCTGAGCAGGTGGTGAAGGTCTGCACTCTACAGGTACTTTGGCCTGGAAACTGCGACCACCCCTCTCACCCGAGAACCTGGACTTGGAGGTATGGGGATCCCCTCTGATGTGTGTGTGTGTGTTCTTATGTATTGTGTGTTTGGCTGGCGTCTCTGTTCTGAGTATGTGTTCTCTGGTATCTGTTTTCTGGAATGCGTTCTTGGTTTCAGTTTGCATTTGTCTTCTTGGGCCATAAGGACCAGTTAACCATGATCAGCAGACATGCTGTAAGGTTCACAAGCTACTTGCCCAGACCAGTGGTACCTAGTTATTGGTGGGTCGAGGTGGGCTAGAACCTGAAAATAATGGGACAGAAAGAAGGAATAAGACCAAGCAATGCTTGTCAAGGTCTAACTTTATTATGCACAAAGAGGAGTTTTTAAAGCAAAGCGGAGAGGAATTGGGGAGGGGTAGCTGTGTTGACACTGAGGCTCTGGTAATGTCCTAGGCCATAAACATCAGACCATAAACATCTGCTTATCTCAGTTCCTGGACTCTGACTTATCTTAGTTCCTGGGGTCTGGTTCATCTCAGTTCCTGGGATGAGTGGAACAGACTGCTTGTTAAACAGTTCTGTTTTACCAAGATAAGGCTTAATTCAAGTTGTAAGGTGTAAGTAATTCTGCAAGAAAATGTGATTCAAGGCCGGCTCCCAACATCTCCTCTATTTTATTATTTTTTATGGAGGGTCTGTCTTAGATAACACGGTGGGCTCCCACAATTGGGACCCTGGGGATGGGCTTGTCACTATGTGACTAATGGGTAGGACCTCTCTCTAGGCTACATAGGGTGCATCCACACTCAGCACTCAAAGACATAGTCAAAAATCGGGCAAGAAACTTGGGTGAGAAGAGTGGGCTCCTGAGAGACAGCCCTATGCTACTTCCCGTCCTTGAGGGTCCTACAGCCTAAGAGGAGGGTCTGCATCTGCTTTGTGGCACCGCGATACTCCTGTCTTTGAAGTCTCCTTATGTGAGAGAACCAGGTCCTCTGTTGTTCGAGTCCTGTGAAATCAAATACCTGTCTAGGGGGATCAGAACTGGCATTGTCACCATCCTCATCAGGTTCCTCAGAGGAGCCCTGTTCCTTTTCCAAAAGCTGATGGTAGTGTACAGAAATAGGTTTTTCGAGCATGGAGTCAATTTGAGTTTTGATCAATCAAGTTAATTTCTGGAATGTCTAAGGCCCAAAAGTCAGCAGCAGCAATAACCCCACAAATGGTTCCAGGAGAAAAGGACAGAGTAGAAAGCCAAGGGGAGGTGGAAAACCAATTTTCATACCAGGACTCGGCCTGTTCCCACTGTCATTTACATTCCTCAATAATTTTCTGCACTCTATCTAAGCTGTCTTCCATTATGCCAGTCTTATCAGCATAAAAGCAACATTCCTCTTTGAGTGCTGCACAAATTTCTCCTTGTTGTAAAAACAATAGGTTTAACCCTTGCCTATTCTAGGGAACAACCCCTGAGAGAGACAGAGAGAGAGACAGACAGACAGAGAGAGAGAGAGAGAGAGAGAGAGAGAGAGAGAGAGAGGTGGTAATTATGCTTCCGAGGTCTCAGATCGGTTTTCCTGTTTCATGCATCTCACCAAATGGTCTGACAGCCAAGCCATCGGGCCTCATCTTCCTGAAAGAAAACACAAGCATGCCCTTGACCCCCCTCAACCCCATATTAGGACAGGTTTGGGGCCTTTCCATAGTCTAGTACATGGATCTTTCCATTTGACTTGAGTAAAACTCTCAAGTTCCATCATATCACAATTTGTCTGCCACAGATTGCTCATAGCATCCACATTCATAAAATTTAAAATGAAGAGTGCATGATTTAATGTATCATGTGGAGACTGGGGGCATGACTCCCCTTCTCCTTATAAGTGGCATTTTTAAGGAGCTATGAGCATGCTCCACAATTCTTTGCTCTTGAGGATTATAAAGAATGCCTGTTATATGTTTAATTTTTTATTGGGCACAAAATGTTGAAATGCTTTACTAGTATATCTAGATCCGTTGTCAGTCTTTATAATTTTTTAGAACTCCCATGTAAGTAAAACCTTTTAAACAGTGACTTATTACATGCTTAGTGGCTTCTCCAGTTTGTGCAGTGGCCATTAAGAAGCCTGAATATGTATCGACTGTCACGTGCACATACATTAATCTGCCAAATTTTGAAATATGAGTAACATCCATTTGACATAAATAATTAGGAAGCAGGCCGGAGGATTTTACTCTATATTAGTTACTGGTAAATATTGTGGGCACATAATATCACATTGTTTGACAATTTGTTGAGCAGTCTCTGTAGTTAAACCAAACTCTTTTCTTAGACTATTCCTATGTTGACGATGATGCCACCTTCTTAGGGGAGGCTGGCAAATGATTCCAATATATAGGGCCATTTTGCCAAAAACCAGCACTGGGTGAAAAACTTGAGGAAAATACAACTACACCAAGAGGCTGTTCATAATCTAGGCTGCAAATGATTTTTAATAGTAATTGGAAGTCCTCTTTGGCTTGGTGTAAATTGTCTGGAAGAGGTCGGAGCTGGATCCCCTGGAAGAATATCATATATTGGTCTAAGCTCCCTGTTTTAATGGAAAGAGAGGCAGATCCATTGAACATCTCCCAAAAAGTTTTACCAATCATGAAGAGTTTTTAAATTTGAACAGTCAAACAATTTGGAGCCTTTGAGGCCGGAGGACTGTCTGTTGGATTCAATGGCCTAGATAGGTGTAAGGAGGTTTATTTTGAACCTTCTCTGGGGCCAAAATAAATCCGTGAGCCTCCAGGAGCTCCTGCAATTTAGCAAACACTTCAAGACATCTCTCCTCAGCAGGTGCTGCCAGCAGAATTTCATCCACATAATGGATAATGTAACGATTAGAAAATTTGTACCTGATAGGATCCAGGCAGGCAGCCACATAAGCCTGGCATATTGTAGGGCTATTAGCCCTTGTGGGAGCACCACCCATTGAAAGTGAAGGGCATGTTACTGACTAGAAAAGTTAATGGAAGGAAGGCTAAATGAAAACCTGGGGCTATCTTGGCAACAACCCGACTCAGGAAAGGTGCCCCCCCCCCCAAACCACTTCACTAGAAGCAGTCTTGATGTAAAAGCATGAGGTCTTTTATATTCCAGTGCACTGTGATCCACAGCCATACTCCATGTGGGGTAGAGGACTGGGAACCCCAGGTACAGGGTTCAGACAGCTTTTATAGGGTTACAACAAATCCTGCGCTTCAAAAACCAATCATCTCATAGCATCCAGTGTGGACCAATCAATTTGAACTATCCAAGCCCACGCTTAGCCCATGAAGGCTGCTTTCGCTAGGGCTTCTGGGTAGGGTGAAAGGCTCATTTCTTGTTCATTCACTCACAGGTGCTGTCATAAAACTGCCTTGTCGTAAACAGTCAAGAATGTGACCTTTTGCCTACTCCTGGGGTCAGTGGAGAGTTCGAGCTAAATTTTTCCATTCTTACACTGCAGCTCGCAGGTCCGCAGGTCCAGCACTGTTCTCGGTGTATACTACCGATTTTCTTCAGGGTTGGGGGGACTCCATTCTGTAAAAGCCATCCCTGGAGCAGCAGGTTGGGCACCACTTGCCTGACCAGTGGGACCTAGTTATTCATGGATCGAGGTGGGCTAGAACCTGAAAATAATGGGAGAGAAAGAAGGAACAAGACCAAGCAATGCTTGTCAAGGTCTAACTTTATTAGTCACAAAGAGGAGTTTATAAAGCAAACTGGAGAGGAATTGGGGAGGGGGTAGCTGTGCCGACTCTGAGGCCATAAACATCAGACCATAAACATCTGCTTATCTCAGTTCCTGGCATCTGACTTAGTTCCTGGGGTCTGATTCATCTCAGTTCCAGGGTGAGTGGAGCAGACTGCTTGTTAAACAGTTCTCTCTTTTACCAAGATAAGGCTTAATTCATGTTTTAAGGTATAAGTAATTCTGCAAGAGAATGTGACTCCGGGCCAGCTCCCAACAAATTACAAAACTCATGGTGCACCATTGAGACTTCAGGTGTCAGCACAAAGCCTGAAAAGTAACATAGCTAAAGCTGTAGGAATTTGCCACAAGATGACCTTGCCTAATTATAGCCTGCCCACAACAAAGCTGTTGTGGGATTTACTAGGAAACTCTAACTTGTGATCTTAGGGCCCCTAAATAAGTAACAGAGTACAAGAGTTGTTATCAATGCTGTTAAAAGTCATTGGCAATGACTACTCCCTAAACTCAGTGAGCCAAATCCCTGATATGCTGAACACAGACAGGCCAAAATAGATGTTTTTATAATCTCATGCTTCAAGGGAATTGCTAACATTTTTATAGTATTTCTGTAAATACTAAAGTGTGGACAAAGATCTGTTCCTTGAACTTTATGCATAAAAACCCTATGCTCTTAAGTAAAAACTGCAGCAGTTGCAAACCACATCCAGTGTGTTAGTGTCTGTCTGGCATGCCAAAGGCACTCCTGACCTGGTCATCGGAGATTTGGTCTCCACACAGGCCTGTTGCCCACTGAGCAGTCTGCAGCAACTGACCCAAGAAGAGAAACAGGGGATCCAAGGTGCTAACCCTGTGGAAAGATGAAGATTAGGGAAGACAGATTTGGACCCCTGGAGAGAAGAGGGTAACTTGAAAGTAGAGGGGAGACCAGTTGACATTTTAGTGGACACTGGAGCAGAACATTCTATACTGATACAGCCATTGATAAAATTAAAAAAAAAAAACTCCGGGGTGATGGGTGACACAGGGCAACGGCAGTATTCAGGGACTACCAGAAGAAGAGTGGACCTTGGCATGAGCCGGGTAACCCACTCTGGTTATCACAGAATGCCAAGCATGTGTATAATCGCTTGAAAAGATTTCAGGTTTCTCAGTCTCTCCTCTGAAACCGGCATTCTTCCTACCAAGAAGCTTTGATTTTGGTAAAACAGGAAGAAAATCAAAATCCTAGTATCCTCCCTGTGTTCTTGTACATCTTTGGGAATGGCACTAGTGGCTCTCTACAATGATGCCCAACTTGCTCCCTTCTGAGTTTTCTGGTATCTTCTTACAGGGCTTTCTTTGACCTCACACAGCTCTGCCTGCTTTTGCCTCCTAAGCCTGGGCTTCAATAAACCTGTGTGTTAAAATGCCGGAAGCAAATTACGTTTTCATTGAGAAACATAAGGTGAATGGATGAGATTCCCATCTTTGGCATCTCTTTGCTATTCTGTTGGTTGTTCTGCTTGTTTGGCCATTTCCCATGGAAAGTGTTCCACACATAGCATAAGTTCAGACAGATATGTCTGCTGAAGGATTGTTGTGAATTCTCACAAGGCGTTGTATATCTCAGACTTTTAGAGAAAAAGGATGTCGATTCCCACGTTTCATCCTTAGGAAAACAAGGCTGGTTTTCTTTACTAAATCAAAACCCCCAGAAGACTCCATGTGCCCAGGCACACATCTGAGGCAATACTGCTCCACCATGGTAGGCTCCATCTTGCATATTGCCTGGATGGAAGGTTCCTTTTCAGCAGGAGGCATCAAGATGTCCCCTGGCTTTGTCCAGTTGTCTAAGCAGCAATGTTGTATTATGTCTGTGTATAAATTGGGGTGTCCCATGGCTATTCACCATGAATATTCTGTTTTCGCCCCCATGCTGTTATGCATGGACTCAATTTGATATTCCTTTTGTTACAATATTGTCACAGGACTGATGGACAATGCTTCATTCTTTCTCATAGAGCATATGCGTACATTACTCCAATCAAATGTGACACTTGTTAAAGGTTGAAAACATTCAAATTTAAGGGATCAGTGACCGTTGTTCCTTAGGGATACAAACAATGGCTTCCATCGAAAGATCAACGTTGAGCATCAGGCACGATGTGTCTTTTGGTGAGGTCAGAGTTTGAGAGCCGACACACAAGGACCCCACTAGGAATGTCCTCTAACTGCCTTCTTTCCTCCACCAGATCAGAAAAACTACAGCATGAACTGGAGCAAGCTTCAGGGCATGACGAGAGCCTCCGGCAGACAGAGATGCTGCAGCAGGGCCACTAAACATCTGAGAAAGGCAAGTGACCTACCATTGTATGACACTTCCAGAAACCGTGACATTCTTCGGGTGGATTTTCCCTCTTGACTCTGGCCTCCTGGGTGTCGATGGGCCCTGATTCTGTCTTGTCATTGAACGAAAAAGGCTACTTTGGGATCTCATTGCCTTTCTTTCTTTCTCTCACAGCACCCTTTCAGTGAATTCAGAAGGCTGAAGGAAGACACAGAAAACCACAAGCCATAGCATTCTCCACTAAAGAACCAAAGCATCCCTCCTTGGTGATTGCTTCATCTTCAAAGCCCTAAGACGCCTGGGTATACTTGTCATGAAAAGCTTTTAACAATCTGTGGCTGCCTTCCTATTGTGTGTCCATAGCTGGCCATGGTGTGTAGTCCTTGGAACTAAATCAGACTGGAAAAAAAAATAGCACTTAGCTTAACTTGCTTGTTTAGTTCATTGTTTTCAAGTCTGCTTGCTTTGACATTTTGATATTCTCTGTTTTGCAAAAATGTTTTTGATTGTTTTGTTCTTGGTTTATGCTTGATATGTTGCTAAGACTAAATGATTTCTGTATCAAATGCCCTGTTTAAGCCCATGTTGAGTCCAATGACTTTGTTTATGTAAATAAAATAAATATTCAAACTCTTCCTGCTTAAACTAGACTTTTAATCAAGTGCGGTGTCACACTCCTGCAATTGCAAAATTAAACAGATAGAAATGGATCACTGCATCTTCCTGGTGACTTTAGATACATTATTATTTCCCCGACAGATAGAGCTAGAAACGCGGTTGGTGTCTTCGGTGGGCATGGCATGGACTAATACCTGGATAGACACTGCTTGATGGAAAAAGATTCATATTCCACACATGACATCACATATTTGCTACTTCAAAAAAAAAAAATGTACTCTCCATACACATATATTATTGACATGATCATTTGCAATGGATTCTTGAGAAATACACCTGTGTCTTTCTAATTCATCTCAGGAAAACAGAACAACCATTATGCGTGTGCATAAAAAAAAATAAATAGGGAAACCCACATATATCTCCTCCTGAATTCCTTCAAAGATAGCAACAGTGATAACTGCAAGGTAGAGAACAAAACCCACTATACCATATTGGGACACACGGTATTTTAAGGTTCCGTTGACTGGACTTCTTATTTCACACAAATCCTTTTTTCAGATTCGTTTACTTATATTTATATGTACTGGTAGTTTGCCTGCCCTCTGTGTACCAAAGTATACAGTTTCCAAAACAACACTGCAGGGCAATGGATAAAGGAAAAGAAACGCCCATGACAAAGGCAAGGGAGTTTGTCTTGGGATGGCACACATTCAAGCAGAGTGCCTCTGGGTTCAGGGTCATTCCTCAAAATCCCTTAGGATCAGGTTAAAGCAGTTATGTCACCTCTCACCTAGATGACAGTGCAGGTTAGGCCCAGCACAGAAATGGAGAATTGAGAAGATACTCCTGTCGAAGTAGCTTTGTAAATGATGGCTGTTGATGCACTAGCTACTCAGTGTTCATAGGAAGTAAAGGCAATGCTACCTTCTTCTGATGAGTGGGCATGTCAGTGCAAAACTAGGCAGTAAGTCGGATGGCTGATGATACTCTACTCTTTTACTATAACAACTCTCAGAAGGTTTTGAAGAAGGGTTCTGCTCCAGAGGAGTGCTTTCTTCTTGTGAAGTACCCCTGGAATCTATGTTTCTTCTGAGGGTATGAGTTGAGTCTGAGAGTTAATGTGTGAGGGAAATATTAATGTGTGGGTTCCAGTTTGGTTCCATCAAACAATAGCTGTGGAAAGCTCTACTTTCTGGGGAGGAGTGTGCACATTTCAATAGCTGTCTGTGCCACCGGTCACCATCTCCTTCTGAAAAGTAAGCCATACCCGTAGCCACACTGGAATCTAACTGAGACTTCATCATTCTGCACTTCTCATTACAACCGTGTGACATGGGATTCCTTGACCACCTTTCCATTTGCTGTACAAGCCTGGGTCTAGCCATGCCTCCCTTCAATTTGGCCCCTCACCATGGCCCTTTTGTGTCTTGAAAGATGTCCCAAATAGATAATCATGGCTTCTTCTCCTCTCACCTTGTAGAATGTATGGCATTTTAGTAAAATTATTAATATTCCATAAGCTGCATTGTTCTTACTGCATTTGCTGGTATATTTGTGACCATTCCCAATTTTTGCTTATATGTGGAGTGCTAGAATGAACATGCATAAGGAGGTCTTTGACAAAGTCAAGTTTCAGATAGGATGCAATGGCATTTGTTGGAGTAGCCAGAGACTCCAGCAGACTGGGTAGAGAGAGGAGGCATCGTGCATGGACGTAGCGAATTCTGAGCATAGAACTCTCTACATAGCAGAGATCAGAGAAGAATAATGTCAGATGAAAACAACCCAATGATCTAACGTGTACTGATTGGGCTCCAGAATGACAGGGAGGGAGAGTAATGACAGAGATTCTTGATGGGGACCGTAAGGGTTAGGGGGAAACCTGATGGGAAGGAAGCTCCCAAGAAACCACAGGAAGAGGATAGGCAAGACTCCTACAAAAGGTGCCGTGTGTCTCTCTATTGACCATCTGTGGTAATCAGATGAGTGCCTACCCTCATTGTCATCAGAGACCCTTCAACCAGTAGCTTATTGAAGCAGATGAAGAGATGCACAGGCAAGCAGTGGGAAGTGTGCCAGATGTCTTGTTGAACAGGAGCAGGAGGGATTGTATGATCCAGTCGGGAGTGGGTGGTCATGCTCCTGAAAGGATGAATCTACAAAGACAGCTGAAGTAAACTCCGGAGACCTACCGACTTTGGACCGACATCTAGTGAGTGAGCTTGCATAGGACCAGCCTAGCCCTCCTGTCTTGTAGCTTATTCAGTTTGTGGGGCTACATCCTTGTAGTGGGATAGACCAGGAACAACATAGAAGACTGGCCCTCTCCCTGGCAATTCAGTTGGCTGTGTGCCACCTACTCCATAGAACAAAACAGTCCAATCCCCATGTGGAATATACTCACTGACTTCCAATAAATCAGGAAAATCTGGTTTTCCTGGAAGAAGGGGGTGCTACACGGCATGCTTTGTGTCCCAGGAAAGAATCATGCACAGTAATAACTTACTTCTGCTGAGTCATGAGGAAAGCTGGTTAGCAGGGAGTCCATTTTCATCCCACTTGACATCAGCAGCCCCTCTCCTCAACATTCCATTGTATCCTGGACACAATAGAATGCTGTGATGTCACCTGTGTTGTGGCAACTCCAACTGCCTTTGGCTTGGCGAGTACTTCAGTGCCTTTAAGGTTCAGAGATGAACGTGTTGGCAAGACTGCGGAATCTCCTTAGGAGAGAAAACGGACAGGGAGAGAGAGACCAGAGAGAGAGTGAAGAAAGCTGACATTCAGCCTCACATTCAAGGCTCAAAAAATAAATGCTTCAGAAGAAAAAACAGTAAGTTCTGGGCAGGAGATGAGGAGCTCTGTGGGAGAAGGTTGCCTTTAGCTGGGATTGGGGTAATGGGGGCGCAGGAATTGGGGTCTCTGGGAACAATTGGACTCCACTTCCTGACACGTCTCTGGGAAGTCGAGGATTCCAGGCTAGTAATCTGTCTCTCCCAAATGTCAGGAACTGGCAGGGCAAAAGCTCCAAGTCCGGCTGGGAGCGCTTGGTTTTCAGTGTTACAGGACAGTGAGTTTGATGGAGGACCAGCATCCAAATGAGACCAGAATGAGGGAGGGACTAGTGGCGTGTGCTCAGCGTAAGGCAGGTCATCACTATACTTGAACGGGAGTGGATAACTTGAAGAACTGTGAATCTTCACTGTGTGCCCTGAGTTGCCAGTGATGTCCCATTGGGAGTCTCGTGCCCATGGCCTGCACCCGTATGGCTGCCCCACCTGTAGACGTGTGCTTTGAGTAACAGCTCAAGATGTTTTGGCTTCTCTAAAAAACACCTGAGTGCCTGTGGACTATGGTCATTTCCTCCAAGCTTCTCAACCCAGAGACTTGTGAATGCTACGGGTCATCTGAAAGGAGATTATGCAGCTGTGAATAAGCTCCAGGAATAGTCTTTCTTTCTTTCTTTCTTTCTTTCTTTCTTTCTTTCTTTCTTTCTTTCTTTCTTTCTTTCTTTCTTTCTTGGCTTCTAGTATGTGCTTTGGGGCAGGGGAGAGCAGCTGGCTGAGTCATGCACCTACCTTCAGAGATCAGAGAACTGACATCCACTGCAGAGGCCACTCAGGTCTGGGTCAAATGCCATTGGTTTGTCACTGAGTCACAGGCACGGGAGCTTTCTTCAACACTTTGAGGGCTCAGAGGGATCTGCAAATCCTCCATGGTTTGAAGAATACGCTTGAGGACATTCTTTCTTTCTTGCCTTGAGGCATGCGCTGAGGGGACAGAGGAGAGAGCAGCTGGCTGAGACATGCAACTACATTCACAGATGGGAGATCTAAGATTCCCTGCAGGGCAGCAGATGCCTGGGGTCAGCAACATTGGTGTGTCATCGAGTGACAGGCACACGACCTTTCACAAACATATTTTAGGGCTCAGAGTGATCGATGTATCCTCTTTGGCTTGTCATAATGCAAGTTGACTTGCGTTCTTCTAACCACAGGGGTTGCTGGAGAGCCTTCACCACCCACAGCCCTCCTCACCAAAAAAGGAGCTGAAATGGCAGGTGGACAGTCTGAGCAGCCAGCTAGATCAAGTGTCCATGGAAACAAAGGAGCTGCGAGAGTGCCTCACCTCCATCACGGAAGGATCTCCTGACACTAAGTATTCATTGTTTCCAATGCCTTGGTGACCATCTCGGTTCCACAATTTCACCCTTAGTTTATTTCACCTAGGACCCGAGTTTCTGACAATCTACACTTGCACAGAGTACCTTTGCTAGACACCATCGATCCACATGCTTCCAAGAAGGAGAACCTGAAACCCGGCAGGAGTGGGATTGGGAGGCACTATTTTTCTGTTTCCTCCGAAGGAAAACCAGCAACTCTGGCCCCAGTCAAATAACTCAGAGATTGGGACAGAGCTGTGAGTTCCCAGGCTGCATATGGAGAGATGATGCCAAAGTGGCAGCTTCTGTGAGATATCAGCCTCTGTGAGTCTGTGGTGGTTCTCTATTTGTCTGGCAAGACATTGCGTGCTGGCTTCTTCAAGAGGCAAGCAAGATGCCTGCTGACGCACTTCAATGTACAGACAAAAGGCCGGGAACTGATTGACCACTGCACATTTTGCACCCCCTCTCTCTCTCTCCGTGTCTTGGTCTCTCTGTCTCTCCGTCTCTCACACAAACATGCAGAAACACACAGACATGTTGTGTGTATATATCTATGTGTTTGTGCATTTGTGCTTGAGTTCCCCTCTAGACCCTGCAAGCATGGTTTCTGTGGTTGGACATGAGGAAGTTTCTGTCTCACCGTTCCCAAGTGATACCTGTGATGAGCATTGGGATCGCCAGTGGATCCCCCCATTCTTCCGATGTGCTCACCTTAGTTCCATGAAGATATCCCCTTGAGGAGTTTATATGTCTTCCGTGAGTTCCATTCTCCAAAATGTTGAGTTCCGTGCACAAAAGTGCTCATGGTGTCATTTTGGCCTCCATTCAGAAAGACGGGCAGTGGGACTGAGGATTTCTGATTTGAAGACAGGAGACACATCATCCCAGTTTTTGGTGGGCACACCCCACATAAAGCAGACGACAGGAAATTTCTTAGCGAGCTATTTCATCAATCCTAAGCCGAAAGCTCATGCCCCCCTCACCCCTCTTCACGGGAACATCCTGCCTCTGCTGGCATAGGGTCAGGGCAGCAGTTGCAATGAGCGAAAGATGTCCCAAGTCCATAGTAGGCAGGGTGTGGCAATCCACGTGAATTTGTGTGGATTCGTGAAAACTTTGTTCATGGTGGTTTTTTTGCTTCTAGCTCCATGCCCTACCAACGGCCTACTCCTTTATTAGAAAAGATCAAGATGGAAGATAAACAGGCCATGGCAGACCTACAGAGGTTGGAGAAGGAGAATTCGGAAGCTTTCAGAAAATTCCAAGAGCTGGATGAGGGGTCACTCTTCTATTGGTAAGTGCCTATCTTCCAGGGGAACACAGCATTGTGAAATGACCAACTCTACCCAATGTTTTCTCTGCACTGCAATGTCCACGCTTCTGGGTCTAGCCTTAGGACTCTTAGCAAGCATCCTTTGCAAGCATCTTTTGATCTTGTGCCGCTGACACTCAGTTTTGCTAATTCTGAGAGAGACTCTTAGCTCGTCCCAGGAACAGACTCTGACCCTTAATAGGATGGAGCTCAATGGTTATTAACCTTCCCAATGCTCTGAACCTTCCAAGACAATTTGTCCTGTTTAGGTGAGCTCCAACCACAAACTCAATTTTCTTGCAACTTCTTAATTGTAATTTTGTTACTGTTACGAATCATGAGGTAAGTATTTGGTGTGCAGGATATGTGAGTTGTCACCCTTTGAAAGTGTCATGCCATCACCAAAGGAGTCATGACCCATAGTTTGAGGATCACTTCTCTGGGTAGAGGACCAATTTGCAACATGACAGTGGTGGCGGGCAGGGTCTCAGGAAGTGGCAAGTTGCCCCCATGGGTCCTCTACACCCCTTGGGTCTCCTATCCTCCCTGCGATCGGATCTGTCCCTTACCTCCTGATGCTGTCCCATTACCATGGTCAGTGAACGGCACTGAAGGACACGCTGTGGTTGGTAGACATCCTTGGATGTCTTGTCTTGTGGGCATATTCAGAAAGGGTTTGATTCCCTTTGGGACTCTCCGTTCTCTACTCTTGGCGTCTGGATTGCAGCTGTCGTGGCTGCATTGGCCTCTTGTCTCTGTCTTCTTTACGACCAGTGGGACAGATGGGTCATGGAGGCAGGGGTGGCAGGAGGAGGCTGGAAGGGCTCACTATACTGAGACTGTTCACAGCGATCTGTAGCAACAACTGCACAAGGAGAAGACACACCTGCACAAAGTGGTGGACAAGCTGAGGCAAGAGACTAAGAAGGTGCTAGGGGAATGGATCCTGCTGCAGCACTATCTGGGGGAACTGAAAGTCATCTTTGAGGAGGAAGAAGAAGAAGGCATCAGAGACTTCTGGACCCAGGTGCAGCAGGTAGGGACAAGCAGATGTCTGCAGATTAGGCCCTGCACCATTTCCTCCTGTTACCTTAGCCTGTCTACCCATCTGTCCTAATGTGCTTTCCCTTATCCGTTTCCTGGCCCTAGCACACACATTCAACCAACTCATTCTCATGACGACATCCAACTGTTCATCAGTGTTTCTGGAAGACAGTCTCTTGTAAGAATTAACTGGCAAACAAACCCTGCTGCTTTTCTTGAAGCTTCAGGTCAAGCAGGGAGAGGGCTCAACAACGCAAAATACACTTCCAAGTCATTGAGATGGTCGGGATGCTGTGTACTGACTTGAGGGAGACACATCCCTATGCCGTGGCTCATTGCCTTTGCAGAGTGCAAGTGACGTCACTTGGGAGCAGGGAAATCAGCTGGGAATTAGGAGATCCTACTACAAATGTCAAAGAGTCATTCTCATTGGCCCGGCATTGGATTCCATGTGGCCGCTCTTCTTAAAATTCTCTGCATCCCAATGTTGTCAATTCACTCCGCTCAACTCTTGCTTCACACTGTCAGGAACCTCAGTGCGAGGTGGCCACCAGCGTTTCCTATGTGTTTCCTTGGCAAGGTCTCCCTACATACAGCTTACAGTATGGTGCCGATGGGTTGTCCAGGCATGGGGAAGGGGCTTGTGTCACGCTGGTTTTTTTTTTTTTTTTTTTTTTTTTTTTTTTGGGAGCTCTGAGGATTTCAGAAAATAAAATCCAGACAGTGCAGCATAGTCTGGCCAATCAGAACATATTCTCCTATGCAATTTTAGTCCTGGGATATGGAGGGCAGAGGCATTGGATTCTTCTGAAATATCTGCTGTGCTTATTCCAAACTAAAGTGATCATCTAGCATGTTACCTCCTCATCTTCTTTTGTGCTCAGATTCCATCTGTGCGTTTCTATCTCTGGATCTCTCCCGGTCTCTGTTCTTTAGTGGTTTGTTTTGTTTTGTTTTGTTTTGTTTTTGTCGTTAGTGTGGTTGGTGGTGTGTTTGGCGCTATGGGTGTTGTGTATAGTACACCAAGCATGTGCATAATCGCTTGAAGAGATTTAAGGTTTGTCAGTCTCTGCTGTGAAATGGGCATTCTTCCTACCAAGAAGCTTTGATTTTGGTAAAACTGAAAGACCACCAAGCTCCTGATATCCTCCCTGCGTGCTTGTACAGTAGGCGAACGTACTCATGCCTGTGCTCAAAATGCTCCTAAGAACTCATTCTTCTAATGAATAGGAGCAGCAGAGACTGGAGGGAAACCTGCAGTCCCAGCAGCAGAGGGAGCTGGTCAACCAGAAAAAGAAGTTGGCAGAAAAGCTGCAGCATTACTTGACAGTCTCCCTGATGAGGTATGTACCAGAGTGGGAGTTGGGATTTGAATCCAGGTGGATCTCCTCCTTCTACCTCGGGTCTCTGCCTTTTGTGGTATCTGCATATTCACACCGCTCCCCGAAAATATCAGAAGAAGAACAAGTCAGAGTCATGCTGATGCAGATAAGAAGAAGTTCCCTACAGGTAACAACATGCTCGACATTCAGGGAGTTGTAGAATGATGCCCACCTTGCTCCCTTCTGAGTTTTCAGGTATCTTCTCACAGGGCTTTTCCTTGAACTCACACAGCTCTGCCTGCTTTTGCCTCCTAAGCCTGGGCTTCAATAAAGCTTGTCTTAAAATGCCAGAAGCAAATACGTTTCCACTGAGAATCATAAGCTGTATGGATGAGATTCCCATCCTTTGCTTCTCTTTGCTATTCTGTTGGCTGTTCTCTCTGTTTGGCCATTTCCCATGGGAAGTGTTGAACAGATACCTTATGTTACGCCATTGCCAGGGGAACCCACACAGACGTGTCTGCTGAGGGATTGTTGTGAGCTCTCACAAGGCGTGGTATCGCAGACTCTTGTAGAGAAACAGGGTGTCGATTCCTAGCTTTCATCCTTAGAAAAACAAGGCCGGTTTTCTTTACTAAATCAAAACCCCCCAGAAGACTCCATGTTCCCAGGCACACATCTGAGGCGATCCTGCTCCACCATGGTAGGCTCCATCCTGCATATTGCCGGGATGGAAGGTTCCTTCTCAGCAGGAGGCATCAAGATGTCCCATGGCTTTGTCCGGTTGTCTAGGCAGCAATGTTGTATTATGTCTACCTATAAATCGCGGTGGCCCATGGCTATTCACCACGAATATTCTGTTTTCACCCCCATGCTGTTATGCATGGATTCAATATGCTATTCCTTTTGTTACAATATTGTCACAGGACTGATGGAGAATGCTTCATTCTTTCTCATAGAGCATATACGTACATTACTCCAATCAAATGTGACACTTGTTAAAGGTTGAAAACATTCCAATTTAAGAGATCAGTGACCGTTGTTCCTTAGGGATACAAACAATGGCTTCCATCGAAAGATCGATTTTGAGCATCAGGCACGATGTGTCTTTTGGTGAGGTCAGAGTTTGAGAGCCGACACACAAGGACCCCACTAGGAATGTCCTCTAACTGCCTTCCTTCCTCCACCAGATCAGAAAATCTACAGCATGAACTGGAGCAAGCTTCAGGGCATGACGAGAGCCTCCTGCAGACAGAGATGCTGCAGCAGGGCCACTAAACATCTGAGACAGGCAAGTGACCTTCCATTGTATGACATTTCCAGAAACCGTGACATTCTTCGGGTGGATTTTCTCTCTTGACTCTGGCCTCCTGGGTGTCGATGGGCCGTGATTCTGTCTTGTCATTGAACGAAAAAGGCTACTTTGGGATCTCATTGCCTTTCTTTCTTTCTCTCACAGCACCCTTTCAGTGAATTCAGAAGGCTGAAGGAAGACACAGAAAACCACAAGCCATAGCATTCTCCACTAAAGAACCAAAGCATCCCTCCTTGGTGATTGCTTCATCTTCAAAGCCCTAAGACGCCTGGGTATACTTGTCATGAAAAGCTTTGAACAATCTGTGGCTGCCTTCCTATTGTGTGTCCATAGCTGGCCATGGTGTGTAGTCCGTGGAACTAAATCTGACTGGAAAAAAAATAACACTTAGCTTAACTTGCTTGTTTAGTTCATTGATTTCAAGTTTGCTTGCTTTGACATTTTGATGTTCTCTGTTTTGCATAAAAGTTATTGATTGTTTTCTTCTTGGTTTATGCTTGACATGTTGCTAAGGCTAAATTATTTCTGTATCAAATGCCCTGTTTAAGCCCATGTTGAGTCAAATGACTTTGTTTATGTAAATAATATAAATATTCAAACTCTTCCTGCTTAAACTAGACTTTTGATCAAGTGCGATGTCACACTCCTGCAATTGCAAAATTAAACAGATAGAAATGGATCACTGCATCTTCCTGGTGACTTTAGATACATTATTATTTCCCCAACAGACAGAGCTAGAAACGCGGTTGGTGTCTTCGGTGGGCATGGCATGGTCTACTCCCTGGATAGATACTGCTTGATGGAAAAAGATCCATATTCCACACATGACATCACATATTTGCTACTCCAAAAAAAAAATGTACTCTCCATACACATATATTCTTGACATGATCATTTGCAATGGATTCTTGAGAAATATACCTGTGTCTTTCTAATTCATCTCAGGAAAACAGAACAACAATTATGCGTGTGCATAAAAAAAAAATAAATAGGGAAACCCACATATATCTCCTTCTGAATTCCTTCAAAGATAGCAACAGTGATAACTGCAAGGTAGAGAACAAAACCCACTATACGATATTGGGACACAAGGTATTTTAAGGTTCCGTTGACTGGACTTCTTATTTCACACAAATCCTTTTTTCAGATTCGTTTACTTATATTTATATGTACTGGTAGTTTGCCTGCCCTCTGTGTACCAAAGTATACAGTTTCCAAAACAACACTGCAGGGCAATGGATAAAGGAAAAGAAACGCCCATGACAAAGGCAAGGGAGTTTGTCTTGGGATGGCACACATTCAAGCAGAGTGCCTCTGGGTTCAGGGTCATTCCTCAAAATCCCTTTGGATCAGGTTAAAGCAGTTATGTCACCTCTCACCTAGATGACAGTGCAGGTTAGGCCCAGCACAGAAATGGAGAATTGAGAAGATAATCCTGTCGAAGTAGCTTTTGGAAATGATGGCTGTTGATGCACTAGCTACTCAGTGTTCATAGGAAGTAAAGGCAATGCTACCTTCTTCTGATGAGTGGGCATGTCAGTGCAAATCTAGGAAGTGAGTCGGATGGCTGATGATACTCTACTCTTTTACTATAACAACTCTCAGAAGGTTTTGAAGAAGGGTCCGTTCCAGAGGAGTGCTTTCTTCTTGTGAAGTACCCCTGGAATCTATGTTTCTTCTGAGGGTATGAGTTGAGTCTGAGAGTTAATGTGTGAGGGAAGTATTAATGTGTGGGTTCCAGTTTGGTTCCATCAAACAATAGCTGTGGAAAGCTCTACTTTCTGGGGAGGAGTGTGCACATTTCAATAGCTGTCTGTGCCACCGGTCACCTTCTCCTTCTGAAAAGTAAGCCATACCCGTAGCCACACTGGAATCTAACTGAGACTTCATCATTCTGTACTTCTCATTACAACCGTGTGACATGGGATTCCTTGACCACCTTTCCATTTGCTGTACAAGCCTGGGTCTAGCCATGCCTCCCTTCAATTTGGCCCCTCACCATAGCCCTTTTGTGTCTTGAAATACGTCCCAAATAGATAATCATGGCTTCTTCTCCTCTCACCTTGTAGAATGTATGGCATTTTAATAAAATTATTAATATTCCATTAGCTGCATTGTTCTTTACTGCATTTGCTGGTATATTTGTGACCATTCCCAATTTTTGCTTATATGTGGGGTGCTAGAATGAACATGCATAAGGAGGTCTTTGACAAAGTCAAGTTTCAGATAGGATGCAATGGCATTTGTTGGAGTAGCCAGAGACTCCAGCAGACTGGGTAGAGAGAGGAGGCATCGTGCATGGACGTAGCGAATTCTGAGCATAGAACTCTCTACATAGCAGAGATCAGAGAAGAATAATGTCAGATGAAAACAACCAAATGATCTAACGTGTACTGATTGGGCTCCAGAATGACAGGGACAGAGAGTAATGAAAGAGATGTCTTGATGGGGACCGTAAGGGTCAGGGGGAAACCTGATGGGAAGGAAGCTCCCAAGAAACCACAGGAAGAGGATAGGCAAGCCTCCTACCAAAGGTGCAGTGTGTCTCTCTATTGACCATCTGTGGTAATCAGATGAGTGCCTACCCTCATTGTCATCAGAGACCCTTCAACCAGTAGCTTATTGAAGCAGATGAAGAGATGCACAGGCAAGCAGTGGGAAGTGTGCCAGATGTGTTCTTGAACAGGAGCAGGAGGGATTGATTGTACGATCCAGTCGGGAGTGGGTGGTCATGCTCTTGAAAGGATGAATCCACAAAGACAGCTGAACTAAACTCCGGAGACCTACCAACGACTTTGGACCGACATCTAGTGAGTGAGCTTGCATAGGACCAGCCTAGGCCCCCTGTCTTGTAGCTTATTCAGTTTGTGGGGCTACGTCCTTGTAGTGGGATAGACCAGGAACAACATAGAAGACTGGCCCTCTCCCTGGCAATTCAGTTGGCTGTGTGCCACCTACTCCATAGAACAAAACAGTCCAATCCCCATGTGGAATATACTCACTGACTTCCAATAAATCAGGAAAATCTGGTTCTCCTGGAAGAAGTGGGTTCTACACGGTGTTCTTTGTGTCCCATGAAAGAATTCTGCATAGGAATAACTTAATTCTGCTGAGTCATGAGGAAAGCTGGTTAGCAGGGAGTCCATTTTCATCCCACTTGACATCAGCAGCCCCTCTCCTCAACATTCCATTGTATCCTGGACACAATAGAATGCTGTGATGTCACCTGTGTTGTGGCAACTCCAACTGCCTTTGGCTTGGCGAGTACTTCAGTGCCTTTAAGGTTCAGAGATGAACATGTTGGCAAGACTGCAGAATCTCCTTAGGAGAGAAAACGGACAGGGGAGAGAGACCAGAGAGAGAGTGAAGAAAGCTGACATTCAGCCTCACTTTCAAGGCTCAAAAAATAAATGCTTCAGAAGAAAAAACAGTAAGTTCTGGGCAGGAGATGAGGAGCTCTGTGGTGAAGGTTGCCTTTAGCTGGGATTGGGGTAATGGGGGCGCAGGAATTGGGGTCTCTGGGAACAAATTGGACTCCACTTCCTGACACGTCTCTGGGAAGTCGAGGATTCCAGGCTAGTAATCTGTCTCTCCTAAATGTCAGGAACTGGCAGGGCAAAAGCTCCAAGTCCGGCTGGGAGCGCTTGGTTTTCAGTCTTACAGAACAGTGTGGCTTGATGGAGGACCAGCATCCAAATGAGACCAGAATGAGGGAGGGACTAGTGGCGTGTGCTCAGCATGAGGCAGGTCATCCCTGTACTTGAACGGGAGTGGATAACTTGAAGTACTGTGAACCTTCTCTGTGTGCCCTGAGTTGCCAGTGATGTCCCATTGGGAGTCTGGTGCCCATGGTCTGCACCTGTATGGCTGCCCCACCTGTAGATTGTGCTTTGAGTAACAGGTCAAGATGTTTTGCCTTCTCTAAAATAACACCCTAGTGCCTGTGGACTGTGGTCATTTCCTCCAAGCTTCTCAACCCAGAGACTTGTGAATGCTACGGGTCATCTGAAAGGAGACTATGCAGCTGTGAATAAGCTCGAGGAATAGACTTTCTTTCTTTCTTGGCTTCTAGTATGTGCTTTGGGGCAGGGGAGAGCAGCTGGCTGAGTCATGCAACTACCTTCATAGATCAGAGAACTGACATCCACTGCAGAGGCCACTCAGGTCTGGGTCAAATTCCATTGGTTTGTCACTGAGTCACAGGCACGGGAGCTTTCTTCAACACTTTGAGGGCTCAGAGGGATCTGCAAATCCTCCATGGTTTGAGGAACATGCTTGAGGACGTTCTTTCTTTCTTGCCTTGAGGCATGCGCTGAGGGGACAGAGGAGAGAGCAGCTGGCTGAGACATGCAACTACATTCACAGATGGGAGATCTAAGATTCCCTGCAGGGCAGCAGATGCCTGGGGTCAGCAACATTGGTGTGTCATCGAGTGACAGGCACACGACCTTTCACAAACATATTTTAGGGCTCAGAGTGATCGATGTATCCTCTTTGGCTTGTCATAATGCAAGTTGACTTGCGTTCTTCTAACCACAGGGGTTGCTGGAGAGCCTTCACCACCCACAGCCCTCCTCACCAAAAAGGAGCTGAAATGGCAGGTGGACAGTCTGAGCAGCCAGCTAGATCAAGTGTCCATGGAAACAAAGGAGCTGCGAGAGTGCCTCACCTCCATCACGGAAGGATCTCCTGACACTAAGTATTCATTGTTTCCAATGCCTTGGTGACCATCTCGGTTCCACAATTTCACCCTTAGTTTATTTCACCTAGGACCCGAGTTTCTGACAATCTACACTTGCACAGAGTACCTTTGCTAGACACCATCGATCCACATGCTTCCAAGAAGGAGAACCTGAAACCCGGCAGGAGTGGGATTGGGAGGCACTATTTTTCTGTTTCCTCCGAAGGAAAACCAGCAACTCTGGCCCCAGTCAAATAACTCAGAGATTGGGACAGAGCTGTGAGTTCCCAGGCTGCATATGGAGAGATGATGCCAAAGTGGCAGCTTCTGTGAGATATCAGCCTCTGTGAGTCTGTGGTGGTTCTCTATTTGTCTGGCAAGACATTGCGTGCTGGTTTCTTCAAGAGGCAAGCAAGATGCCTGCTGACGCACTTCAATGTACAGACAAAAGGCCGGGAACTGATTGACCACTACACATTTTGCACCCCCCTCTCTCTCTCTCTCTCTCTCTCTCCCGTGTCTTGGTCTCTCTGTCTCTCCGTCTCTCACACAAACATGCAGAAACACACAGACATGTTGTGTGTATATATCTATGTGTTTGTGCATTTGTGCTTGAGTTCCCCTCTAGACCCTGCAAGCAGGGTTTCTGTGGTTGGACATGAGGAAGTTTCCGTCTCATCGTTCCCAAATGATACCTGTGATAAGCATTGGGATCGCCAGTGGATCCCCCATTCTTCCGATGTGCTCACCTTAGTTCCATGAAGATATCCCCTTGAGTTTATATGTCTTCCGTGAGTTCCATTCTCCAAAATGTTGAGTTCCGTGCACAAAAGTGCTCATGGTGTCATTTTGGCCTCCATTCAGAAAGACAGGCAGTGGGACTGAGGATTTCTGATTCGAAGACAGGAGACACATCATCCCAGTTTTTGGTGGGCACACCCCACATAAAGCAGACAACAGGAAATTTCTTAGCGAGCTATTTCATCAATCCTAAGGCGAAAGCTCATGCCCCCCTCACCCCTCTTCACGGGAACATCCTGCCTCTGCTGGCATAGGGTCAGGGCAGCAGTTGCAATGAGCGAAAGATGTCCCAAGTCCATAGTAGGCAGGGTGTGGCAATCCACGTGAATTTGTGTTATTCGTGAAAACTTTGTTCATGGTGGTTTTTTTTGCTTCTAGCTCCATGCCCTACCAACGGCCTACTCCTTCATTAGAAAAGATCAAGATGGAACATAAACAGGCCATGGCAGACCTACAGAGGTTGGAGAAGGAGAATTCAGAAGCTTTCAGAAAATTCCAAGAGCTGGATGAGGGGTCACTCTTCTATTGGTAAGTGCCTATCTTCCAGGGGAACACGGCATTGTGAAATGGACAACTCTGCCCAATGTTTTCTCTGCACTGCAATGTCCACGCTTCTGGGTCTAGCCTTAGGACTCTTAGCAAGCTTCCCTTGCAAGCATCTTTTGATCTTGTGCCGCTGACACTCAGTTTTACTAATTGTGAGAGAGACTCTTAGCTCATCCCAGGAACAGACTCTGACCCTTAATAGGATGGAGCTCAATGGTTATTAACCTTCCCAATGCTCTGAACCTTCCAAGACAATTTGTCCTGTTTAGGTGAGCTCCAACCACAAACTCAATTTTCTTGCAACTTCTTAATTGTAATTTTGTTACTATTACGAATCATGAGGTAAGTATTTGGTGTGCTGGATATGTGAGTTGTCACCCGTTGAAAGTGTCATGCCATCACCAAAGGAGTCATGACTCATAGTTTGACCATCACTTCTCTTGGTAGAGGACCAATTTGCAAATTGACAGTGGTGTCAGGCAGGGTCTCAGGAAGTGGCAAGTTGCCCCCATGGGTCCTCTACAACCCTTGGGCCTCCTATCCTCCCTGCGAGCGGATCTGTCCCTTACCTCCTGATGCTGTCCCATTACCACGGTCAGTGAACGGCACTGAAGGACACGCTGTGGTTGGTAGACATCCTTGGATGTCTTGTCTTGTGGGCATATTCAGAAAGGGTTTGAATCCCTTTGGGACTCTCCATTCTCTACTCTTGGCATCCGGATTGCAGCTGTCGTGGCTGCATTGGCCTCTTGTCTCTTTCTTCTTTACGACCAGTGGGACAGATGGGTTATGGAGGCATGGGTGGCAGGAGGTGGCTGGAAGGGCTCACTATACTGAGACTGTTCACAGCCATCTGCATCAACAACTGCACAAGGAGAAGACACAGCTGCACAAAGTGGTGGACAAGCTGAGGCAAGAGACTAAGAAGGTGCTAGGGGAATGGATCCTGCTGCAGCACTATCTGGGGGAACTGAAAGTCAACTTTGAGGAGGAAGAAGAAGGCATCAGAGACTTCTGGACCCAGGTGCAGCAGGTAGGGACAAGCAGATGTCTGCGGATTAGGCCCTGCACCATTTCCTCCTGTTACCTTAGCCCGTCTACCCATCCGTCCTAATGTGCTTTCCCTTATCCCTTTCCTGGCCCTCGCACACACATTCATCCAACTCATTCTCATGACGACATCCATCTGTTCATCAGTGTTTGTGGAAGAGAGTCTCTTGTAAGAATTAACTGGCAAACAAACCCTGCTGCTTTTCTTGAAGCTTCAGGTCAAGCAGGGAGAGGGCTCAACAATGCAAAATACACTTCCAAGTCATTGAGATGGTCGGGATGCTGTGTACTGACTTGAGGGAGACACATCCCTATGCCGTGGCTCATTGCCTTTGCAGAGTCCAAGTGACCTCACTTGGGAGCAGGGAAATCAGCTGGGAATTAGGAGATCTTACTACAAATGTCAAAGAGTCATTCTCATTGGCCCAGCGTTGGATTCCATGTGGCCTCTCTTCTTAAAATTCTCTGCATCCCAATGTTGTCAATTCACTCCGCTCAACTCTTGCTTCACACTGTCAGGAACCTCAGTGCGAGGTGGCCACCAGCGTTTCCTATGTGTTTCCTTGGCAAGGTATCCCTACATACAGCTTACAGTATGGTGCTGATGGGTTGTCCAGGCATGGGGAAGGGGCTTGTGTCAGGCTGGTTGTTTTTTTTTTTTTTGGGGGGGGGAGCTCTGAGTCTTTCAGAAAATAAAATCCAGACAGTGCAGCATAGTCTGGTCAATCAGAACATATTCTCCTATGCAATTTTAGTCCTGGGATATGGAGGGCAGAGGCATTGGATTCTTCTGAAATATCTGCTGTGCTTATTCCAAACTAAAGTGATCATCTAGCATGTTACCTCCTCATCTTCTTTTGTGCTCAGATTCCATCTGTGCATTTCTATCTCTGGATCTCTCCCGGTCTCTGTTCTTTGGTGGTTTGTTTTGTTTTGTTTTGTTTTTGTCGGTAGTGTGGGTGGTGGTATGTTTGGCGCTATGGGTGTTGTGCATAGTAAACCAAGCATGTGCATAATCGCTTGAAGAGATTTCAGGTTTGTCAGTCTCTGCTGTGAAATGGGCATTCTTCCTACCAAGAAGCTTTGATTTTGGTAAAACTGAAAGACCACCAAGCTCCTGGTATCCTCCCTGCGTGCTTGTACAGTGAGCGAACGTACTCATGCCTGTGCTCAAAACGCTCCTAAGAACTCATTCTTCTAATGAATAGGAGCAGCAGAGACTGGAGGGAAACCTGCAGTCCCAGCAGAAGGAGAGGGAGCTGGTCAACCAGAAGAAGAAGTTGGCAGAAAAGCTGCAGCATTACTTGACTGTCTCCCTGTTGAGGTATGTACCAGAGTGGGAGTTGGGATTTGGATCCAGGTGGATCTCCTTCTTCTACCTCGGGTCTCTGCCTTTTGTGGTACCTGCATATTCACACCTCTCCCCCACAATATCAGAAGAATAACAAGTCAGAGTCATGCTGATGCAGATAAGAAGAAGTTCCCTACAGGTAACAACATGCTCGACATTCAGGGAGTTGTAGAATGATGCCCACCTTGCTCCCTTCTGAGTTTTCAGGTATCTTCTCACAGGTCTTTTCTTTGAACTCACACAGCTCTGCCTGCTTTTGCCTCCTAAGCGTGGGCTTCATAAAGCTGTGTCTTAAAATGCCAGAAGCAAATACGTTTTCACTGAGAATCATAAGCTGTATGGAAGAGACTCACATCCTTGGCTTCTCTTTGCTATTCTGTTGGCTGTTCTTTCTGTTTGGCCATTTCCCACGTTCAGACAGATGTGTCGGCTGAGGTAGTGTTGTAACTCTCACGAGGTTTTGTATGCCAGACTCTTAGAGAAACAGGATGGCGATTCCCACCTTTCATCCTCAGGAAAACAAGGCTGATTTTCTTTACTAAATGAAAAGCCCCCAGAAGACTCCATGTGCCTGTGTTCCCAGGCACACATCTTAAGCAATACTGCTCCACCATGGTAGGTGCCATGTTGCATATTGCCTGGATGGAAGGCTCCTTCTCAGCAGGAGGCATGAAGATGTCCCGTGGATTTGTGCTGTTGTCTAAGCAGCAATGTTACATTATGTCTACGTATAAATTGGGGTGGCCCATATCTAATTCACCAGGAATGCTCTGTTTTCTCTCCTGCATTCTTATATGGGGATTTAATTTGCTATTCCTTTTGTTACAATACTGTCTCTGAACTGATGAAGAATGCTTCGTTTTTTCTCATAGAGCATATACACGTACATTGCTCCAATCAAACATCTAACATTTCTTAGGGCTTGAAAACATTCAAACTCAAGGGATCAGTGACCACTGTTCCTTAGGGATACAAACAATGGCTTCCATGGAAAGATCAACGTTTAGCAATAGGCACGATGTGTCTTTTGGTGAGGTCAGAGTTTAAGAGCCAACACAGAAGGACCCCACTTGGAATGTGCTCTAAATGCCTTCCTTCCTCCTCCAGATCAGAAAAACTACAGCACGAACTGGATCAAGCTTCAGGGCATGATGAGATCCTCGAGCAGACAGACATGCTGCAGCAGGGCCACTAAACTTCTGTGACAGGCAGGTGACCTACCATCTTGTGACATTTCCAGAAACTATGGCATTCTTCGGGTGGAGTTTCTTTCTTGACTCTGGTCTCCTGGGTGTCGATGGGCCCTGATTCTATCTCAACATTGAACAAAAAAGGCTAGTTTGGGATCTCATTGTCTTTCTTTCTCTCACAGCACCATTTCAGTGAATTCAGAAGGCTGAAGGAAGACACAGAAAACCACAAGCCATAGCATTCTCTACTCAAGGACAAAAACATTAATCCTTAATGATTACTTCAACTTTGAAGCCCTAAGTCGCCTGGTTATCCTTGTCATAAATTGCTTTGAACAATCTGTGGCTGCCTTCCATTCATGTCTCCATAGCTGGCCATGGTGTGGAGTCTGTGTTACCAAATCAGACTGGAAAACAAAGCGCTTAGCTGAACTTGCTTGTTTAGTTCATCGATTTAAAGTTTGCTTACGTTGACATGTTGGTGTTCTCTGTTTTGCTTAGAAGTTTTGCCATTTTTTGTTCTTGGTTTATACTTGATATTTTGCTAAGGTTAAATGTTGTCTATATCAAACACCCTGTTTACGCACCTGTTGAGTCGAATGATTTTGTTTGTGTAAATAAAAAAATAATTCAAACTCTTACTCTTTAAACTAGACTTTTATTCAAGTGTGATGTCACACTCCTTTAACTGCAAAACTCCACAGATAGAAATGAATCTCTGCATCTTCCTGGTGACTTTAGACAGATTATTATTTCCCAGCTAGACACCCGGTTGGTGTCTGCGGTGGGTACAGCAAGGTCTACTCCTTATTTAAACAATACTTGGTGCAAAAAAATCCATATTCTACACATGACTTCACATATTTACTATTCCAAGAAATGGAGTCTCCATACACATGTATTCATGACATGATCGTGTGCAATGTATTCTAGAGAAATATACCTGTGTCTTCTAATTCATCTCAGGAAATATGAACCTCCATTATGGGAATATTAAAAAAAAAGGAAACCCACATAGATCTGCTTCTGATTTCCTTCTAAGATAGCAACAGTGATAGTTGCTAGGTAGAGAATGAAACCCGCTAACGCATATGGGGGCACACATTATTATAAGGTGCAGTTGACTAGACTACTTATTTCACACAGAGCTTTTTTTCAGATCCCTTTACTTATATCTATGTGCACTGGCACTTTTCCTGCTCTCTGTGTACCAAAGTATACAGTTTCCAAAACAATAGAGCAGGGCAATGGATAAAAGTAAAGTAAAGCCCATGACAAAGGTAAGTAAGTGAGTTTGTCTTTGGATGGCACATATTCAAGCACAGTGCCTCTGCGTCCAGGGTCATTCCTCAAAATCCCTTAGGATCAGGTTAAAGCAGTTATGTCACCTCTCACCTAGGTGACAGTGCAGGTTGGGCCCAGCACAGAAATGGAGAATTAAGAAGAATCTCCTGTGGATGTAGGTTTGCAAATGATGGCTGTTGATGCACTAGCTACTCAGTGTTCATAGGACATAAATGTAAAGCTACCTTCTGATGAGTAAGCATGTCAGTGCAAAACTAGGAAGTGAGTGGGATGGTTGATGATACTCTACCCTTTTACTGTAACAACTCTCAGAAGGTATTGAGGAACGGTTCACTCCAGAGGAGTGCTTTCTTCTTGGGAAGAACCCCTGGAATCCATGTGACTTCTGAGGGTGATAGTTGAGTCTGAGAGTTAATGTGTGAGGGAAGTATTCCAGTGGCTTCCACTTTGGTTCCATCAAACAATAGCTATGGAAATCTCTACTATCTGGGGTGCAGGGTACACATTTCAATAGCTGTCTGTGCCACCGGTCACCTTCTCTTTCTGAAAAGTAAGCCGTACCCGTAGCCACACTGGAGTCTAACTGAGACTTCATCATTCTGCACTTCTCATTACAACCGTGTGACATGGGATTCCTTGACCACCTTTCCATTTGCTGTACGAGCCTGGGTTTAGCCATGCCTCACTTCCATTTTGGTCCACACCATAGCTCCTCTATGTCTTACAATATGTTCCAAATAGAGAATCATGCCTTCTTCTCCTACCATCTTGTAGAATGTATGGCATTTTAGTAAAAATATCAATATTCCATATACTGCTTTGTTCTTTAATGCCTTTGTTGGTACATTCGTGAACATTCACAGTTTCTGCTTGTAAATGGAGTGCTACAAGGAACATGCATAAGAAGCTGTTTCACAAAGCCAAGTTTCAGACAGGATGCAATGGCATTTTTTGGAGTAGCCAGAGACTCCAGCAGACTGGATAGAGAGAGGCATCGTGCACAGATGTAGTGAGTTCTGAGCTTAGAGAAGAATACTTTCATATGAAAAGAACCAAAGTATCCAAGGTGTACTGATTGTGCTCCGGAATGAGGGGGAGGTAGAGTAAAGAAAGAGTAGTCTTGATGGGGGCCGTAAGAGTTAGGGAGAAGCCTTAAGGGGAAGCAAGTTCCCAAGAAAGCACAGGAAGAACTTAGTTAAGCCTCCTACCAAAGGTGCAGTGTGTCTCTCTATTGACCATCTATGGTAATCAGATGAAGGACTAAACTCCATGTCATCAGAGACCCTTCATCCTGTAACTTATTGAAGCAGATGAAGAGATGCATAGGCAAGTAGTTGGAAGTGTGCCAGATGTCTTCTTGAACAGAAGCAGGAGGGATTGATTGTATGATCCAGTCGGGAGTGGGTGGTCATGCTCTTGAAAGGATGAATCCACAAAGACAGCTGAACTAACTCCGGAGACCTACCGACTTTGGACCAACATCTAGTGAGTGAGCTTGCATAGGACCAGCCTAGGCCCCCTGTCTTGTAGCTCATTCAGTTTGTGGGGCCACGTCCTTGTAGTGGGATAGACCAGGAACAACATAGAGGACTGGCCCTCTCCCTGACAATTCAGTTGGCTGTGTGCCACCTACTCCATAGAACAAAACAGTCCAATCCCCATGTGGAATATACTCACTGACTTCCAATAAATCAGGAAAATCTGGTTTTCCTGGAAGAAGGGGGTGCTACACGGCGAGCTTTGTGTCCCAGGAAAGAATCATGCATAGGAATAACTTACTTCTGCTGAGTCATGAGGAAAGCTGGGTAGCAGGGAGTCCATTTTCCTTCCACATGACATCAGCAGGCCTTCTCCTCTACATTCCATTGTATCCTGGACACAGTAGAATGCTGTGATGTCATCTGTGTTGTGGCAACACCAACTGCCTTTGGCGAGTACTGCAGTGCCACTAAGGTGCAAAGATGAACATGTTGGCAAGACTGCAGAATCTCCTGAGGAGAGAAAATGGACAGGGGAGACAGACCAGAGAGAGAGTGAAGAAAGCTGACATTCAGCCGCACTTTCACGGCACAACAAATAAATGCTTTGAAGAAAAAACTGTAAGTTGTGGGCAGGAGATGAAGAGCTCCGTGGAGAAGGTTGCTGTTCGCTGGGACTTGGGTAATGGTGGCCCAGGAATCGGGTTCTCTGGGAAGAAACTGAACTTCACTTCCTGACATGTGTCTGGGAAGTTGACCATTCCAGGCTAGTAATCTATCTCTGACAAATGTCAGGAACTGGCGAGGGAAAGGCTCAAAGTTCTGCTGGGAGCCCTTGGTTTGTAGTCTTACAGGTCAGTGAGCTTGATGGAGGACAGGCATCTAAATGAGACCAGAATGAGGGAGGGACTAGTGGAGTGTGCTCAGCATAAGGCAGGTCATCATTCTACTTGATCGGGAGTGTATAACTTGAAGTACTGTGAAACTTCTCTGTGTGCCCTGAGTTGCCAGTGATGTCCCATTGGGAGTCTGGTGCTCATGTTCTGTACCCGTATGGCTGTTCCACCTATAGACATGTGCTTTGAGAGACAGGCCTAGATGTTTGGGGTTCTCTAAAAAGACCTGAGTGCCTGCGGGCTACGTTCATTTCCTCCATGCTTTTCAACCCACAGACTTATGAATTCTACAGGTAAATTGAAAGGGGAGTCTGCAGCTCAGCTTGTGAATCAGCTTGAGGAATATTCTTTCTCTCTCTCGGCTTCTAGTATGTGCTTTGGGGCAGTGGAGAGCAGCTGGATGAGTCATACAAGTACATTCCGAGATCAGAGGTAAGCTCAAGCCTGGGTCAAAATGCATTGGTGTGTCACTGAGTCACAGGCACAGGAGCTTTCTGAATCATTTTGAGGGCTCACAGGGATCTGTATATGCTCTACGGTCTGAGGAATATTCTTGAGGAAGTTCTTTCTTTCTTGTCTTGAAGCATGTGCTGAGGGGACAGAGGAGAGCAGCTGGCACAGACATGCAAGCACATTCACAGATGGGAGATCTAAGATTTCCTGCAGGGCATCAAATGCCTGGGGTCAACATACATTGGTGTGTCATTGAGTGACCAGCACACGATCTTTAACAAACGTATTTTAGGGCTCAGAGTGATCCATATATCCTCTATGGCTTGTCATAATGCAAGTTTACTCATATTCTTCTAACCACAGGGGTTGTTGAGGAGCCTTCACCACCCACAGCCCTCCTCACCAAAAAGGAGTTGAAAGAGCAGGTGGACAGTCTGATTGCCCAGGTGAATCAAGTTTCCATGGAAACAAAGGAGCTTGGAGAGCACCTCGTCTCCATCAGGGAAGGATCTTCTGACACTAAGTATTCATTGATTCCAATGCCATGGTGACCAACTTGGTTCCACAAATTCACCCCTACTTTAGTTCATCTAGGATCAGAGCTTCTGACAGTCTCCACTTGCAGGGTGTACATTTGATAGACACCATCCATACAAAAGCTTCCAAAAAGGAGAACCTGAATCCTGGCAAGAGTGGGATGGGGTTGCACTATTTTTCTGTTTCCTCTGAAGGAAAACCAGCGACTTTAGCCCGAGTCAAATAACTCAGTGATTTTGGGACAGGGCTGTGATTTCCCAGGCTGCATTTGGAGCGTTGCTGCCAAGTGGAGCTTGTGTGAGGGATGAGCTGCTGTGAGTTTGTGGTGGTTCTCTATTTGTCTGGCAAGGTATTGTGTGCTTGCTTCTTCATGAGGCAAGCAGTGATGCCTGGTCACACATTTCACTGTACAGATAAGAGGCCAGCAACTGATCAAACACTTCACATTTTGCTCCTCTCTCTGCATATCTCAGTCTCTCTGTGTCTCTCTGTCTCACACACACATGCAGAGACACGCAGGCGTGTTGTGTCTATATCTATGTGTCTGTGCATTTGTGCTTGAGTTTCCCTCTAGACCCTGCAAGCAGACTTTCTGTAGTTGGGCATGAGGAAGTTTCCATTTCACAGTCCCCAAGTGATACCTACCGGTGATTGAATTGGGGTCCCCAATGGATCCCCCCATTCTTTAATGGGCTCACCTTAGTTCCATGGAGAAATCCCCTTCAGGGGTTGACACATCTTCTATGAGTTCCATTCTCCAAAATGTTGTGTCCCATGCACAAAAGTACTCATGGTGTCATTTTGGCCTCCATTCAGAAAGACGGGCAGTGGGACTGAGATTTTCTGATCTGCAGAGAGGAAACACATCATCCCAGTTTTTGGAGGGCACACCCCATGTAAAGTAGACGACAGGAAAAATCTTAGTGAGCTATTTTATCAACCCTACTGAAAAAGCTCATGCACCCTCAACTCTCTTCACTGGAACACACTGGCTCTGCTGGCATAGGGGTTCAAGGCAGTGGTTGTAATGAGTGAAAGATGTCAAGTCCATAGTGGGCAGGGTGCGGCCATCCATGGGCTCCAGTAGTCTTGACACAGCCTGAATTTGTGTGATTTATGAAAACTTTGTTCAGGGTGGTTTTTTGCTTCTAGCTCCATGCCCTACCAACGGCCTACTCCTTTATTAGAATAGATCAAGATGGAACATAAACAGGCCATGGCAGACCTACAGAGGTTGGAGAAGGAGAATTCGGAAGCTTTCAGAAAATTCCAAGAGCTGGATGAGGGGTCACTCTTCTATTGGTAAGTGCCTATCTTCCAGGGGAACACAGCATTGTGAAATGACCGACTCTACCCAATGTTTTCTCTGCACTGCAATGTCCACGCTTCTGGGTCTCTAGCCTTAGGACTCTTAGCAAGCATCCTTAGCTAGCATCTTTTGATACTGTGCTGCTGACACTCAGTTTTGCAAATTGTGACAGAGACTCCAACCAGGAACAGCCTCTGACCCTTAATAGAATAGAACTCCATGGTTATTAACCTTTCCAATGCTGTGACCATTCCAAGACAATTTGTCATGTTTAGGTGAGCTGCAAGCACAAACTCAATTTTCTTGCAACTTTTTAATTGTAATTTTGTTAAGTTATGAATTATGATATAAGTATTTGCTGTACAGGATATGTGAGATGTCACCCTTTGAAATTGTCATGGCATCACCAAAGGAGTCATAACCCATAGTTTGAGGATCACTTCTCTAGGTAGAGGACCAATTTGCAACATGACAGTGTTATCGTGCACGGTCTCAGGAAGTGGCAAAATGCCCCCACGGGTCCTCTACACCCCTTGGGTCTCCTATCCTCCCGGTGAGCTGATTTGTCCTTTACCTCCTGATGCTGTCCCATTACCATGGTCAGTGAACTGCAATGAAGGACACACTGTCATTGGTAGAGATCCTTGGAGTTCTTTTTTTGTTGGCATATTAAGAAAGTGTTTGATTCCTTTTGGAACTCTCTGTTCTCTGCACTTGGCATCCGGATTGCAGCTGACACAGCTGCATTTGCCTCTTGTCCCCGTCTCCTTTGAGCACCTGAGGAAGAGTGGGACAGATGGGTTATGGAAGCAAGGGAGGCAGGAGGAGGGTGAAAGGGCTCACTATACTTAATGATTGCTTGAACTTCGAAGCCCTAATACGCCTGGCTATCCTTGTCATGAGTCGCTTTTAACAATCTGTGCTGCCTTCCAATCATGTGTCCATAGCTGGCCATGGTGTGGAGTCCCTTCAACTAAATCAGACTGTAAAAATAGCGCTTGGCTAAACTTGTTGGTTTAGTTCATTGATTACAAGTTTGCTTACTGTGACATTTTGATGTTCTCTGTTTGCTTAGAAAAGTTGTCATTAGTTTTGTTGTTGTTCTTGGTTTATACTTGATATTTTGCTAAGGCTAAATGTTTTATATATCAAATACCCTGTTGAAGACCCTGTTGAGTCAAATGACTTTGGTTTTGTAAATAAAAGATAACTCAGACTCTTCCTCTTTAAACTACACATTGATTCAAGTGTGGTGTCACGCTCCTGTAACTGCACAACTCCACAGATGGAAATGAATCTCTGCATCTTAATGGTAACTTTAGACAGGTTATTATTTCCCAGATGGATAGAGCAACAAACCCGGTTGGTGTCTTCGGGGGGCACAGCACGGTCTACTCCCTAGTCAGACACTACTTGATGAAAAAGATCCATGCTTCACATGTGACATCATATATTTACTATTCCAAGAAACGGAGTCTCCATACACATATATTCATGACATGATCATGTGAAATGTATTCTTGAGAAATTCACCTGTGTCTTCTAATTCATCTCGGGAACTATGTACCTCCATTATGGGAATATAGAAAAAAAATAATGAAACCTACTTATATCTGCTTCTGATTTCCTTCAGAGATAGCATCAGTGATAATTGCAAGGTAGAGAACAAACCCCACTAAAGCATATTGGGACACACATTATTTTCAGGTACAGTTGACTGGAAAGGTTGAATTAGAATTTCAATTAAAGGAACTTCTAGAGGAACAGGTAACTGCATTAAAGACAGAAACTCTCGAAGGCTTTTAAAATCCATTCAACAGGCTTGTAAAAGTGAGGAAGATGAGCTTAAGAGTGTATCCAAGAAGCTGCTAGGTGCCCATGCAGATCAGAGAAAGACCATATCTTCAGGGAAAAACAGGGCCTTTCCTAAGGACCCTGGAGCATGGCCCAAGGAGTGGCTCCCTCCTGAAAGCAGCCACCATAGCTGTCTCAGAGCTGCATAGGGGCTTGGAGAAGCAAAGGTGCTGCCCAGCTTATGCACCAGGTCAGCAGGAACTCAGAGTTGTTGCAATGGTGATTGCTTGCTTTTCAAACAGCTGCAGTCACAGATGAGCTGCAGCTGGCCAGCCCAGGCCTAGAGAGCAAAGGCAGGAGGAGACCTAGATGCCTGCTGCTTTAGGAGCTGCTGCCATGGCTAACACCCAGTCAAGAGTATGGAATAATTAATACAGCCTGTCAGAAAGGGTTTTAAGGACTCATTAAAAAATAAAAAATAAGAGAAAAAAAAGTGACATATATTGGGATTTGTTCAGATTTTGGATGTTCATAATTCAACCTTTAGTTACAACAATTGCACTTCAAAAGATTTCATTTAAAGATGTTCTATTTCACCAAACTAATCTTGGTCTAAAGAAAAAGAGAGCTGAAAAATGTATATACTGCTGTATGTATGGTGTGGGCACACATGTGAGTGTTTGAGTGTCTGAAGTGTGATTGTGAATATGTGAATGTGTGAATCCCAACAATAGGTACTACTTGAATAGCTTGGGATATATATATATATATATATATATATATATATATATATATATATATATATAAAAACAGAGAGAGAGAGAGAGACATCAGGGTTGGAGATCTGCATCTCCCATGGCTGTCTTGCAGAGTGAAACAGTAGGAAATGGTCAAAGCCAGAATGGCCTGAGAGCCAGAGAAAGCTGTATGGATGGCTCAAAAGAGTTTAGCAAGTAGAGAATACAAAAGTCTTCCTTAATTTTGGTCGTTAAAAAAGAAATTGAAAGAATGGAGGTTAATGTAAGATTTGAGAAAAGCTATTGAGAAAAAGCCTCAGGAAATTACAGGTTCTGTTAGGCCCCCCACCTAGAAAGGTATCAGTGAAAATGCAAATGAGACCAGGTCAGCTAATGAAAGTTTTACATGTCAGAGTAGAAAAAGTTTTCAAAAGTATTTGGGACTTATGTAACCAGAAGCCCTAATGAAAGCAGAGTTCCTGGGCTAAATGTGGGCTTGGATAGTTCAAATTGATTGGTCTGCACTGCTATGAAATTATTGGTTTGTGATTCGTGGGCTTTGTTGTAACCCTATAAAAGCTGTCTGAAACCTGTACCCAGGGTTCCCAGTTCTCTACCCCACATGGAGTATGGCTGTGAACCCCAGTGCACTGGAATATAAAAGACCTCATGCTTTTGCATCAAGACCAATTCTTGTGAGTGATTTGGGATGGCCGCCTATCCTGAGTGGGGGGTGTGAGGGTTCATGCCCTCCGTGGGTCTTTCAATATCAACGTGACACAAGCTAGAGTTATCTGAAAGGAGGGAACCTCACCTGAGAAAACACAGCCACAAGATCAGCTGTGGGTCATTTGCTTCATTTGTGATTGATGCTTGAGGACCCATCCCTGGGTTCTATAAGAAAGCAAGTTGACACACGAGCCAGAAACCAGCATCTCCATGGCCTCTGCATCAGCTCCTGCCTCCAGGTTCCTTCTCTGCTTGATTTCTTGTCCCCACTTCCTAAAAAAATGAATTATGACGGGAAGATGTAACCCAAATAAGCGGTTCATGCCTGTAATAGCAATTAAAGTGGATAATTGAGCAATGCTGTGACAACACACACCATTCCATCTATACTCTGCCTTCTTCCTATGTCTCCTTCCTTATGGAAGAAAGTGTCTTCCATTCTCCCCAGCCCAGAGAGGACAAGCCTACCACTTGTCTCAAAGTCTCAGTAGTACCTCTCTCTTACATATTTGCAAACCAGCCACTTCCAAGTCAAGACCACAGGGTTCCAAAGGTCACCGCTCACAGGAATCAGTCAACAACTGTCCTTCAGAGGACATCAGCTCTCAGCTAAGGAAACTGAGCCTCACCCAAAAGTACTAGGATTTTAACATGATGCAATCCATCTTCCCTAACTTTTCTGCCTCATTATTCATAAAGGAAAATGGGGAAGGCACTGTGCATAATTCCCAGGTAATCTGAGTCAGCTAGGAGAATGAACTCCAGGAAGCAAGAAGAGCTACAAAGAGAAAAGAGTCAAGTTTTCTAAAACAGGTGTGAGGGATCAAAACTCAGTCTTTCTGCCACTCACATAGAATCCCTGTTTTCTGATTTCATCCTGTGCCTCCCATGGTATTAACAGTGAGGAGTCGGCCTAAAGGCCCCCCAACTCTGCCTTTTAGCTGGATTGCCTGCTGTTAAATTCCATTTGTTGCTTATGTACAGTGGCTGAGTTCCCAAGACTCAAAGACTCCACCACCTCAGCCTGCAGGACTGAGGCCTGCACCTACAGCCTCTGTGCTCACTGGCCAGCCTTCCTGCTGGAGAGTAAGGCTGTTCTAAAGTACCACAAGGTCACATGCCCAAATCTGACCATGGCCTAACACTGGTGCTGCAGGGGCACCAGGCAGGGTGACATTGCTACAGCCATACTTAGATGCCCTGCGGAGCACTTGGACTCAAACTCTGCTGGGAGGTGCCCCTTCCATTTTGGGTACTCAGTACATTTTCTTGTTGCTGTTGTTGTTGTTGTTACTATTACTACAAGGGTTTGTTCTTATCAAAATAAAAGCCAAGGAACTTTTAGGACAAATTAACCAAATATTCACAACAGAGTGCTTATGTTGTGGGAAGGTGTCAGATATGTTAAAACTCTAGTAAAAACAAAAACATCTACCCAGCATAAGTAGCTAAGAACTCCATTCCATCTCTTCTTTCCTATGAAAGCCATAGTTACAGTTCAGATGTGAGAACTCTCACCTTGGAAGAGTTTCCAAAATTTTTCTTAGGTCAATGTGAGCAAGTCAGTCACCATCTCCCTAAACTACTACATTCCACAATTCATTATGTTGCCAAGAACAGGCCTTGGTAGGAGTAGCCAACCCTCTCCCTGGTTTGTCGTGCTTGTTGCAATTGTGTGGGGTGGGGGAACCCTAGCTTCCCAAGGTTGATACTGGCTTCCTTGGGACCATGAGGTCTGTATTTATTTATCTTAGAGCCTTTTCCTCTGCTCTTGGGGAGCCTTGAGCAGTGCTCAGTTTCTAATTGTTCTGTAAATGGGCTTCTTTTTATCATCTATTGGGATGAATCCCACCAATGAACAACAACTCACTGTGAAAGAAATTATTTTAACTTTTTATTACCTTGTGAAAAGTATACAATAAGAATACTGTTGTTCAATTATTTGCTCATTCTGTGTTTATTGAGTATGACAAATCAATACATACATATCCCTTTATATGTTACATTATAATTGATAATATTAATTGGTAAAATATGGATTAGATGACCTTTCATACCTACTATATGCATTTTAAGACTACACTGGACTGTTTTATCGTAAAAAATAAGAAAATATCTTACTTTAAGAGTATGTATGTAATATTTACTTCAAGAGAACCTTTATGTAAATTTTGAAAGAGTGAATTTTTGCAGTAATCAATTTATCTTAATGTTGTGGAAGTAGTTTTAGAAACATTTTGAGTTTTTCAAAGAATCAATAATATTTTTAGACCATCCAAGTTTAAAGTGAGGAAAAAAAAAAAAAAAAGAATGAACACAAAAGTTTCAGTCCGGATATATGTGTCATGAATTTCTAGATTGATCTTATTTACACAAATTAAATCAATCTCATTCTACAGTGCCATTGAGCATAAAGACCTGTTCCAATAATGGGAAAATGGTCTCACTGTCTTTATAAACCAGAACATTCTTTAAATCTTCCTCAACCAAATAAGTATGCCATTAGTGATTGAGAAGTTATGAAGGACAGGTGGGCTCATCTGGAAAAAAGGGAAAGAGTTTAACCACTGTATGTATGTCAGTATGTATGTCTGTCTGTATGTATGCATGTATATTTAAAAAGACATCGTGTGCAGAAACGGTCTGCATTACATGAATGTGCCTTATTTAATGACATGACAAAATGTGTGCTATTATTTTTCAGTGTCTAAGGGCAGGCATGCCTCCAAGGCTTTCCTGGGTAGTGGATGAATGGATAGTCCCTTAGTTCACCTGTCGGTAAAGCTGGGACACCCTAAGTGTCCTCTGCACTACTTTAACAAGCATAAGTTTTATTTTTAATATAGCAGCATAAGTCAAAGTAACTTGTAATATATTTGGGGAAATCAGTTAACAAGAAACAATGAGTATAACCATTCCATATAACCGTTTTTGTAGGTTCTTCCAAATAAAGGTTTTTAGGACAAAAACCTAGAAATTATATATTCAGAAAACAAAACATCACTAATTGCAATTTAGATATTAAATGTGTAAGTTTATTTGAAATGGTCATTTGCACTAGAGCTTTTCCATGGACAATTTTAAATTTACTGACATTATTGAAATAAAGAGCTAGCACAATGTTCTCCCTGGATTGTAAATTCTCCTGAAGTCTCGACCATTCCTTTAGGTGTATATTCGGTGAATCATGAAAAAAATTAGATATGCAGGTAAACTTTATCTTTTCTATCTATTATCACACTGTCAAGCCATGCCATCCAAGGTTAGCTATCTCTGCAATACCAGATTCCAGAAGTCAAGGGAAATGCCTGGCCTAAACACTACTTCATTGCAGTCAAACCTGCATACTGAGGGATGGGTAGGAAATGTCTGACAGATGAGACTTTGCCCTAGCAGGTTTGCAAAGCAAGACAGTCTCCCACTGTGTGGATGTCAGTTCTCCCATCTCTTTATAAGAAGCTGGATGTCTCAGTAGTGAGCTGGTCTCCCCTGTCACCCTGCATGAGGTGACCCATGGGACAGCCTACTCGAGCTTATTCACAGGGATAGAATAAGTACCTTGGCTTCAGATACCTCCAACATATGCTTTCAGAACCAGGAGAATATTGCTACTGTCACCATCATTCAGTTGATGTAGGGATGCACAAGTCACTTGCTCTTTGCTTCAGAGTCTTGTGTTAATAGAAAATACATGCAGAGCCCAAACATTCACAAAGACTAGATTCACAAAGTCATTCTTACTGACATCCCAGGACTCCCAGAGCAGGCAGAAAGGGGACAGTCTCAGTCCAGGGCCACTGTCTCTAAAAGCTCTCAGGCTGAACCGGAGATCTGTGTACCAGTACTGATAGGAAAACAAGAAAAATTACATGTCAGTTGAATGGAGTAGCATTTGGTAGCTATCGCCCAGCTGGTGACTTTCATGTTAAATGTGAGGACCTCCGGCTCTGTCAGGGTGCTCTCCTTTCCCAACTATTACTGTCACACAACCTAAAACATTGCAGTAGGGAAGATTTCAGTGATCATATTGAAATCTTAAAAATGTCTCTGTGATTCTTTCTCCTCCAAGAGTGAAAGCTGAGGGTCCCCAGCAAAAGGGCCACACCCTTGTCAATTGCAGACTGAGCCATCATGGCCATCATGAATCTTTGATCTAGTGGGCTCTTTTGGGACCCAGAGAAACAGGATATGCCTATTGCTTTCCAGAATCTTCCAGTGCCTGAGCCCTAGCCACATTAGGCTCATGCCCACAACATCCATAAGTTTCCACAGCCCCTTCCTTGAACTCCCTTTGACTTACCCAGGACCATTTATTTCTCCATGATTTCCAGTGAGACCTATAGTATGCTCCTTCTGCCTCATTCTGGTCTCTCTATACTCTTCATTCTCTCTCCCAAGAAGACTTCTCAGTCTTCACAACATGTCTATAGGTGAACATTATAGGCACTGAACGAATGGGCTGAGAGGCTTGGTGTTGCTACAACACTGGTGACATCACAGGGAGTTCCAAGAGCTCTCCAGGGTACAAAGGAATGTCCAGAGAAGGGCCTGCTGATGTCATGGGGCACTGCTTTTGCCTCCTTGTTAGTTGTTGTCCCTGGACTGACCAGAAGCTGAGGTTTCCTTTCCAGAAGCCTCTGCTGGGACACAGGGAAATCCATTGAGTCCTCATCCTTCCAAAGCTAGAGAGTCCTCTCTGCTTTAGTAGAATCCTTTCACACTTTTGGGGAGTTGAAGACTCATTTTATAAAAACTGCCCACAATTGACTCTTCCACAACTCAACATCCCTACACAATAATATGAGAATTAAATCATACAGAGGAACTAGGTCAGGATGAGGTGGAGGTGGAGGGTTGAGTGCTCTGATATGAACAGGCTCCCCAGGAAGGATAAGGTTAAGGGAAGGTGGCAGTTGGGAATTCATAAGTGAGATGAGAATGTTTTGAGAGCCCAGCTGCACCAGAATGTCCTTTCCACATTCCTGGTGTGTTAGTCAGGGCTGTCTAGAGTAACAGCCATTATAATAATGAATCTCTCGATAGACAGACAGACAGACAGACAGACAGACAGACAGGCAGACAGGCAAATAGACAGACAGGATTTTGCAGTGTGTTACTGGCTGTGTTGATAAACCTTTAATGGCTGAGAATGAATGGAAAGTCCAAGAGTCGAGTAGTTGCTCAGTCCACAAGAATGAACATTGTAGCAAGGCTTGTGGAGGAAGGGATCATAGCACCATGCCTGGTGTAGGGATTTCTGGCTGTGGAATCTGCCAGAATTTGCACGATTGATCCAGTCACCTGAGCTTGTTCACCATCCTTGGGGAAACTGTACCACAGGCTGAAGTTTGGGCATCTGATCTGGCCACTACCTGATGCCTAGTGGAGGGGTTGCAGTGGGACTGCAGTGTCAGTTGCTGCCCCATAGCCCCTCTTTTCTCAAGCCCCATTGCTCCTGACCGTACACTGCTGAAGATTCATGGCCTTAGGCACCCTGACCCCAGGCTCCTTGCACCAGCTCAGTGAGAGCTGTGTTTCTCTCAGTCCCTGGGAGAGAAGACCTGCCAACTCTAGGAGCCCACAGTTAGCCTGCTTCATCGTGTCTTGTGCCTGGGGCCGGGTGCTGAGCATCCCCATCACACAGTACTCTATGCAGAGGCACAGCTTCTCCTACCACCTCATTCAGCAGCAGAGCCTGGGGGCCTCGTGGCACCCTCACGGACCTTGGGCGTTCAGCTGCTGAGCACCTGTGACAGTTCCCCATTCACTCATCACCACACCCTAACTTGCTATGGGACCTCTACAGCTGCTTGAGAGGCTTTCTAAGGCTGGCAGTCTAAGTGTCTCAGGGTCCTCCAGCCAGGAACCTTGCCAAGGCCTGCCATATGCAGACACCTGTCCATCTCCAAGGAATGAGGCAAAGAGGTACCCTCGAGGGGTTGGGAGAGAAGTGCAGAGGGCACCAGGTTGGGGTGATCCTGACACAGGACAACTCACTGACCTGGCTGAGTAATTAACTTAAACTCTGCTGCAATGGCATCCATGATCCTCGGTCTTTTGTTGTTGTCGTTGCTGTTATTTTTGTTTTTTCATCTCATTGTTTTGGTTTTATTGTAGCTAAGAATAGAATTCCATCTCTTCTTTCACTTAAAATCCTCAGTTATAGCTCAGATATGATAACTCTCACCTTGGAAGAGCTTCCTAATATTAATCTCAGACCAGTGAGAGCTTGTGACTCACTATCTCCCTAAAATATAATATTCCTGAATTCAATATAATGCCCAGAACAGCCTTGGTAAGAGTAGACAGCCCTTGACCTGGTTTATTGAGGATTTTTTTCCTCCTTATTGTTTTGCAAAAAAGTTACAATTATCTGGGGTGGAGAAATACTTGCTTTCAAAAGTCTGATAATGGCTTCCTTGCCAGCATGAAGTGGGCATTTATCTTAGACTATTTTCCTCTGTTCTTTGGAAGCTCAGTTCCTATTTGTTTGGTAAATGGGCTTCATTTTTAGTATCTTATGGGTTGTATCTCACCACTGCTCAAAAACTCAATGTAAAAAGAATGTATTAAACTCATTTATTACCTTGTGAAATGTATACATTACGGATACTTTTTCATGAACTTGCACATACTCTATTTATTGAGTATGATAACAAACAGTACACACACACACACATGCACACACACACACACATTCTTCTATATGGTAAATTATAATAGATATTATTAATAGGGAAAATGTGGAATATATGCCCTTTCATAATACTATAAGCAATACATAAAAACTCTTGTGTATTTTATTGAAAACAAATAAGAAAAAAAAACTAAATTTAAGAATTTTTAAGTATGGTTAGAGTTACTGCATATGTTTTATGTTGATTGTGGTTATTGTGAATGGTGATGTTTTTCTGATGATCCCACCCCATCCACTAGCACATTTACAGCCTTTGTTACTGTATCTGACCCCCAGAGCAACAAGCTTCCCTGCCTTTATATCCCTCACTGTTGAGTGTCTTATAGAAAGGTGTCAAGGGGGTCTTCTCAGAAGATCCTTTGAGTTAAGTGATTTAGGATAGGGTGAGGAGGTAGTCTCACTCTGGATTCCATGCTGTGAGAAGACAGGACAATGTTGTGATGGGGCATCGTACATATCTTAGTCTAGGTGGCTGGGGAGGAAGAGTGTGGCTGCAGGCTTCCCATAATCAACTGGGAAGTCCCACTTGTGTTTGCTAACAGAATAGACTGCTTTATGGCTGATAGATACTTGTATTTTCTCTTTGCTGAGACATTTTACTGGTATTTTATATTGTGAACTTAATACCTGGAAAAAGGTGAATATCAACTGTGAAATTGCAATGCCCTATGGTCATGTGTGTTTGATATTATCTTAATTGATAATTGATGGAGCCAGGCCCAGCCAACTGTGGGTAGCACCATACATAGGCAGGTAGTAGTTAGTTGAGCATGAGCCAGTGAGCAAACCAGTAAGCAATGTTCCTCCATGGTTTCTTCTTCAAACTCCTGCCTTGCCATCCTGCCCTGCCTTAGCCTCACAGTGGACTGACCTGGAAGTGTAAGACACATAATCCTTGAGAATAGAGTGGTGCACTGTACTAGTGAGCTTCTCATTGCTGTAACAGGATACCTGAGAAAGTCAGTGGGCAGGAAGAAAGACTCATCTGGTTTCAGAGATTTCACTCCAAGTTTGCCGAGTTCCCTTGTTTCAGGCCTATGGGAACAATGATGCTCACTCTATGGTGGCCAAGATGCAGAGGGGAAGGGCCAAGGGCGAGAAATGATAAGGTTTAATAAGCACAGCACTCACTTCTTGTGCCAACACACTCCTGTTGTGATATTTTGTGTTCTGACTAAAAAACTACCCTGATGATCAGTGAACAGAGCTGGGCACTAGTGAACCATAGAGGTCTGGAGGTCTGTACAGAGGATACAGGGAGTGACAATATAGGACAGAGACAGGTAGTGATAATGTGGGGCATACAGATGATATCGACCTTTTGACTCTGAGGATTGTCAGAGAGGTAAAAATGGAGTGTGGAACGTCAGAGGGACGCCAGAGCCTCTGGCCCAGGAGCAGTATGAGATGAGGCCCAGCAATGTCAGAGGGAGGCCTGAACCTCAAGTCTGATAATATTCTCATTCACCGAAAAGATTTGTCACTCATGTTGATTTAATAAAATGCTGATTGGTCAGCAGAGACAGACAGACAGTATAGGCAGGGCTAGGACATTAGTAGATTCTGACGAGAGGAAAGACAGAGACTCAGTTGCTATCTAGATACAGAGGAAGCAAAATGAGAATGTCAAATTGAGAAATCGTGCCAAGCTACGTGGCTAAATATAAATAAGAACAAAGGTTAAGTTGTAAGAATTTTTTAGTAATAAGCTGTAGCAATAGGCCAAACAGTTTATGATTAATATAAGCCTCTGTGTGTTTATTGAGAATGACTGGATGTAGGACTGGGCAGAACAGAAACTTCCATCCTCCCAGGCCCGGGAGCAATGAGTGACCACCAGTTGAGACTACAGCAGTGGCTTCCAGCTGTTCCTTCCAGAAGCTATCCCAAAAAGTATCTGTGAGAAAGAGCACCTGTGTCCCAGCCATCATTCACTGCCATTTCTCAATTGGAGATACCCTGTTGCTACATGAACCACAGACTCCTCATTCCCCACCTACACATAGAGGAGCAATAACTGGAAGTGTGGTCTGCCTGCAACTTGAGAAGAAACCACCAGAGCTGTAGGCCCACCTGTACCTCAAGGAGTCACCACCTGAGCCTCGGACCCACTTCTTAGCGTACCCTGGAAACTCTGTTCTGTTTGCACCCCAAGAAGCAATCAATTGAGCCACATCCTCCAACTATAGCAATAGGAGAAAAAGAGACCCTCTGAAGCACAAGCTCCACCTACATCGTTCAGAGGAAGAGATGCATAGACAACAAAATACAAACTCACTCAACATTAAAAAGAAACTAGTGATGCTACAACAGCAAGACCTGAACATTCCAACACAGATGAAGCAGAAGAAAATGATTGAAAAATAACTTTTTCAGCATGATTGAGGCCCTTAAAGAGGAAATGAAAAATTCTCTTAAATAAATGAAGAAAAGGACAAGCAAAAAATTGGGAGAAATTAACAAATTCCTTAAAGAAAACCAAGGGAAATAAATCAAACAAATGTAGGAAATAATCCAAGACATGATCTCTGAAATAGACACAATAAAGAAAACACAAACTGAGAGAATCTGCAAATAGAAAATCTGTGTAAATGCTCAGGAACCACAGCACGCATAAACAACAGAATACAAAGATTGAAGACAGAGTTTTAGGTGTTGAAGATACAATAGTGGAAATAGATTCATTGATCCAAGAAAATTTTAAATCCAACAAATCCTTAACACAAAACATGTAGGAAATCTGGAACATCATTAAAACACTGAATCCAAGAATAATATGTATAAAAGAAGGAGAAGTCCAACTCAAAGGCACAGAAAATTTACTCAACAAAATCATAGAAAAAAAGTACCCAACCTAAAGAAAGACATGCCTATGAAAGTACGAGACTCTTGCAAAACACTCAATAAACAGGAACAAAACTAAACAAAAAGTCCTCTCACCACATAATAATCTCAACAATATCATAGAAAATAAATGAAGAATATTACAAGCTGAAAAGGATCAAGGCCAGGAAACATATAAAGGCAGACATATAAGAATTATTCCTGACTTCTCGCTGGAAATACTGAAAACGAGAAGGCCCTTGACAGATATTATCCAGAAACTAAGGAACCACCGATTCCAACCATAGATGACTATAACCATCAAAGCTTTCATAGATGGAGAAAATACGATATTCCATCATAATTCCAAATTTCAACAATACCTATCCACAAACCCAGGCCTACAAAAATTAATAGAAGGAAAACATCAACCAAAGCTACATCCACAGGAACACAGGCAATAGATGAGCTTGCATTGGCAAATCCCAAAGAAGTGAAATGAAAACACAATGTCATCATCACCAACAACAAATAACAGGAGGTAGCATTCACTGGTCATTAATATCCATTAATATAAATTGTGTCAATTCATCTATAAAAAGACAAGTCTAATAAATTAGATATGAAAGTAGAATTCATCCTTTTGCTGCATACAGGAAACATACCTAACCTCAGAGACAGACATTACCTCATAGAAAAGGGTTGAGAAAAAAAAATTTCCAATGAAATGTACTTAAGAGGGTGTACCTATCCTAATATCTAGCAATCTAGACTTCAAACTAAAATCAATCAAAAAGGAAAAAGAAGGGCATTTCATGTTCTTAACAACAAAAATCCATCCAGAAGAAATCTCAAATCTGAACATCTGTGCCCCGAACACAAGGGCTCCCACATTTTTAAAAGAAATATTGCTAAAGTTAAATCACTACTCATGCATCAAGGACAACTCCACTGTTGACTGCAGTGCTCTGAAACTGTTAGCTGGCCATGAAGCCCTTAACCTGAAGCTATGGGGAAACTTGCATATTCAAAGCATAAGGGATCCCTTCTCTAACTCTCAATAAGCTGCACAGTGCAGAACACTCTCCATTCTAGGTAAGTGGGAACCTCAGCTCCTTTCAGTGAAAATGGCACATAGATCTTAGGGAACAGGACAGATGAAAAGTGTGGGTATCTATACATGCTGTAAGGTGATGATTTTCTTCAATGCTTCCTGCAAGGTGGGTTTCTTTTTCCATGCTGTGAATATATGTTTCTATTACTGGATGATGCCTAAAGCTGTTTCAGCCAATGGGCAGGTAGGACATAACCAGGCAGGAAGTATAGACAGGGCTACCAGACCAGGAGAATGCGGGGAAGAGGAAGGCAGAGGGGAGCAGCCAGAAAGATGCCATGTAGATGCCAAGGGATCAAGAGGGCTGAGTAAGCCAAGACAAAAAACAGACACATAGTAATAGAAATGGGTTAATAATTAAGAAAAAAACTAGCCAATGAAAAGTCTGATTCATCTACCAAACAGTTCATAATTAATATATGTCACTGTGTGTTTCATTGGGACTAAAGTTCTGTGGGTCCAGACAGAACCAATGTCTGCCTACACTTCCCTCCATCAGGCCAGAATCCATTCTCAAGTATTTGTAGCCAGTTGCCTCTGCACATGTATGATAGGTAACTTTGTGTGCTCTGATAGCTAAATTCATTTCTTCTGTGAGTCCATGGCTGCAGCATAGCTTCTCCATTGCATATTAGGTACCAAACCTGATATCAGGCCTCCTACTACAGGAAGAGATGACAGATGGAAAGACCCCTGGGCTCCAAAAAATATTAGTGAGGTACCTATGTTCATGTGAGATAGAGAGAAAGAGAGGTACAGAGAGACACATACAGAGAGAGAGAGACTCAGAGAGAGAGAGAGAGAGAGAGAGAGAGAGAGAGAGAGAGAGAGAGCACAATGCAAAGCAGGATAGATCTCTTTGAACTCTCTGAATCCCTGGGGCAGGGGATAGGGGAAGTCATCATGAATAACAGTTTCCCTTATTACCTATCACTGTGCTACACATAGTAGGAGCTTGTATTGGCACACTGGTCCCTGTGATGAACACTTGAAACAATTTAAAAGACAGTAAGGCTTCTTTTAGCTCCTGGGTTCAGAGGGTTTGATCCATGGACCTCTGGCTCTTCTTTCGTTGCCTGTGGTAAGGCAGAGCATCATGGCAGGAGCAGAGCTGATCTTTTGGAAACCAGGAAAGGGGGAGGGGCAGAAAAAGACCCACTTTAAGGGCATGCAGTCATGTTCTTCTTCCAAGCACACTGTCCCTCCCAAGATTTCCATGGCTTCCCAGGGAGAGAGAGAGGCCCCTGCAAGACATACCAGCTGCCACAGGCCACAATTTAATTTTATGTCTACTTGAAATATGATGGCATGACAATGGAGGAATTGATTTCTTAAATGTCATTGAGTGGTAAAATTTGCGTGTTTGTAAGGGTCACCATGTTGGGGAGTACCAGTTTATAACACTGAAACCCTGAAGGCCTGGGACTTTGAGATACAGAACAATAGCAGGGATCACTGAAGTCAGTACTATCAGTCTGTGTTTCTCTCAGACCTCTAGATGAAGATCCAGAGAAAGTCAGTTTCCCCCAGACATTCACATTAAGTAGGCTGCCCCTTGGGAATGGAGCTGAAGGGCACAGAGACACTTCTGGCTATAAAGGCCTTCAGACAAGCTGGCCAGGCCTTGAGCAGGAGTCCAGTGTAGCTCTCGCTCCCCCTAGATGCCCCAGTGAGAATTCCTTCACTTCAATTCCTTCCTTGCCCTCTCTGACAAAACAGAACAATGTCACCCAGTATCAGAAATCAGATTGACATAGCCAAGTCAAGCCACATAAGAATAGAGCAGAAAGGGTCCATAAAGATCATTTTTCCACACCCTAAACACAGGCCAAGGAGGTGACAGGAATTTGTCTGGCCTCTATGCCTGTGGCTGAATCCACAGATGGGAAGTGAAAAACAGGAACAGCTGGTTCCTGGTCAAGGTCAGGCCTTCCTTCTGCCCCTTTATCACCACTCAGCAATTGGGTGAAGACAGCAATGCTGCCAGCCATCATGGAGCAATACATGCTTTTGGATCACATCTTGATGAAATCTATCATTCCCACTTTGTTTGATCTTAAAGATATCAGTACTGTAAGTCTAGTTTTTGAAAACTCTGTTGGCAGAACAAAGATAAATTAAATAGTGAACTCCTATCATGAAAATAGTGAAACTAAAATGCTCCGATCGGTGGTGCATTCCTTTAATTCTGACACTTGGTAGGCAATGGAAAACCTGAATCTGTGAGATCTAGGCTGCCAGGGTCTATAAAGTGAGACCTTGTCTCAGAACAGAAATCTGAATCTCCCTGTGTATGACAGATTTAGTAGCACTTAAAAACAAAATGTTTTCTGCTTTTGATTGATTGAACAGATACTGTTTGTCCTTTTGGGGTAATACTGACAACATTTGACACTTTATCTGGCAAAAAGGTCTGCATGTCCAACTTCATTAATTTTTATTCTCCAACTCCCATAACTCAGCATGATATGGAGGCCACTTAACCAAGCTAGTTGGACCAACCACCAATAAGCCACACTCTGCTAGTCTTATATAAGCTGTGTGTAGCAGACTTTAGTTGAATGTCAAAAGTTCAAAATTTTAGCTCTGAAAGCAGCTAGAGTGTATGTTGTTGGGCATAAATGACACTCATGAAGTTACCATTCTTAACAAAGGCTGAGTGTGATGTGTCTATCAAAGCAACTAGGAAGGCGAGATAGCAGGACCATGATGTTGGACCATGTGTGTAGAGTATCTCATTTTTGATATGAGTGTGGCAGAGTATAGCTCAGTTCTCAGCCAATAGATACCTCCCTGTGGATAATTACAGCAGATGTTGGAACTGTTAACTTCTTTCTAGTGTATTGTGAGTGTGGTGCTCAGCTTTGTGTCCCTGTGCACATGTGTACCGTGTGCCTACCTGTGTGCCCTGTGCTCATGCCTGTGCATATAGAGGCCAGAGGAGGACATAGGCTCTTTTGTTTTACTGTCTCAGCCTTTTGACTGGACTGACTGTCCTAACCCTGGGGTAGCACACATGGCCACGCCCAGCTTTTATGTCAGTGCTGCAGGTTCAAACTCAGGGTCTCATGTTTGTACAACAGGAGCTCTTACCAACTCAGTCATCTCCTCACCCCAAAGCTTAGAGCTTAATATGGAAAACTGCCAAATTTTCACTCATTGCAAAACAAAGTGAAGCAAAAATTAATGCCATGGGACTCAATACTATCTGCATGACCCTGAGTGGCCTGTGATAGTCGCATATAAACAGACATATATAGACACCTATGTTTTTTTCTTTTCCTAATTTTCAACTGGAATCCTTTGGAAGGTACAGCTTACAACTTACAACCACAGTTCCTCTAAAACTGGAATCTGGTCCCAATATTTTTCTAGTTTTAAAGCACTCCAGCAAGATAAGGCCTTGAATAGGGACTCACTCTATAATATCAGCCCCCAGACTCAAGCATTTTTAGATGGGTCTGTGCCACACTTTGGACCTCTTAGCCAGCACCAGCCCCTGACTATCAGGACACTAATTTTTACGGAAGTGCTTCTCCCATTACACATATCTGTCATTTAGCAGGAACTACCTTCCTTGCTTAAACTGCTCGTCAGCCATAGAAAATAAAATAGGGGTTCTGAAGAAGGATGGAAGGAAAGAGGGAAGGGACAACAGAAGGTAGGAACAAAGGTAGGAACGGAGGGAGGGGAAAAATGGAGTGAGGAAGGAAGGAAAGAAGGAAGGAAGGAAAGTAAGGAACACGTGCTTACCAGGAATTCTTACTTCTAGTTATATATCTAAAAGAAATGAAGGCAGACATTTAACACTTTCAGTGATGGCAAAAGGGCTCAGTATGTTAAGGCATTTGCCACCAGACATGAAGTCCAGATTTCTACCGAACTGTGTCCAGGAAGGAAAATAAATGTTCCCACTCTACCTCCTGACCAACTCAGAGCATTGTGAAGAGCCATGGGAAATGGATTTTCTAAGATTTCTTATTTATATGTTCCTTGTTTAAAACTCCTAAGAAGGAATAATTTGTAAAGTGGTTTCATATTCAGATACACAATCAAGAGCAGTTCACTTGATGGGAAGTTGAGAGTGGCATCCATCCTTGAACCAGTTAAAAATCCTAGTCACTTACCCCTGTAGGAGTTGTTGCTTCTGTAAGTTATGTAATCAGCCACCAGAGCATGTGCTAGCAAATGCAATTTTCTGTTTAGATAGAGGGTGTGTGCTAGAGACTCCCAGCTTGAGATCACCCCTCTGTGCACATCAGCACAGCATGTGTGACCCCAGCTGGCTCTTGGTTAAGGTAGGCCTACATAAGTGTGTGGCTGACTAGGCCAAGAGATCATTCCACATGCAAAGCAGGTGTGACCATTTAAAAACACTACTGGGTCCTGTTTACCTTGTGGTTACAAATGATGTGCTTTTCCAACTCACTGCCTCTGTGGCTGCACATCAGGGCCAATGCAGACATGTCAAACAAACCCTGAAGATTGCTGCACCTGCATAGCCAGAGTACCAAGCTTGGTGGAGGGTGTCAGGATTGAAACACTGAGCAGACTGCCTGGAGAAGTTATGAAGAAGCTTCTGCTACCACCACTGTTTTATTAGAGAGTAATGGGCTTCTACACCCAAGCAAAGGGATGGGCTATGAATAGGAGGAAGTCATGCACCACCCACACCTGGGGTCAAGGCACAGGCACTGCAAACCTGAAAGTTTTGAAAACAACCTTGTTTGCTCAACCTTGTTTGCATGGAAGTTCTACATCTGGGTGGGAAGGAAAAGCACTGTAAGGGAAAAGCACTTAAATTTCCCAACAGAAGATGTTTACACTTCACCCAGATTTAATCAGACTCTCAGACAGCATCCTCATAGCATAGCAGGGCATTATTCATTTCAATTTGAAAGATGGTTCTTAGATTATGGGAATCAACCAGAGGAAGTATTGTTCCTCGATATGGGCTCCAACCCCAGACTCAGTAGTGACTGCTGAGAGCTACACTTCTGTTTATTGTAAGGATGTGGTTAATGGCAAAACAATGTTGAGTTTCCTTTGGAGGTATAGTAACATTATATTGTTACACTGTTAGTAGCTGGCCTTGAGTCACATCCTCTTGCAGAATTACTTACACCTTAAAACTCTAATTGAGCCTTATCTTGGTAAAAGAGAAAACTGCAAAACAATCAGACTGTTCCACTCAACTCAGGAACTGAGATGAAACAGACCCCAGGAACTGAGATAAGCAGACATTTATGGTCTGATGTTTATGGCCTGGGACATTACCAGAGTCCCAGAGTCAGCACAGCTACCCCTCCCCACTTCCTCCTGGCTTTGCTTTAAAAACCCCTTTTTTTGCCTAATAAAGTTAGACCTTGACTGGCATTGCTTGGTCACGTTCCTTCTTTCTCTCCCATTATTTTCAGGTTCTAGCCCACCTTGACCCAGGAATAACTAGGCCCCACTGGTCGGGGCATTACACAAACGTGAGACACTCACCCTAATGTCTGTCATTAGCACATTCAATGGCTTTCCCAAGGCCAAAGGTATATATGTTTTGGTTTTCCAGACAAGATTTCTCTGTGTCACCATGGCTATACCTGAACTCGCTCTGTAGACCAACCAGCCTGACCACAAACTCACAGAGATCCACCTCTGCTTCCCAAGTACTGGGTTTAAAGTATTGAGCCACCATCACACATAGACACCCCACATGCCACCACAACGACCACCACAGCTGGGCTGATATTTTCTGATTTAAGGAAAAACATTTTTTACACAATATATTTTGATCACGGTATCCCCTCCCCCAACTCCTCCCAGATGTTCCCACTTACCTTCAGGCTCTTTATCTTTCCTGAAAACAAAAGCAGAGCAACACAAAGAGCCCTTGAGAAAAAGAATACCTTGTTTTCATTGGCATTTAACCCCAGGCATTTGAGCACAAAAAGAACTAGAATGCCTGTGTACTCTTTCCACAGATGGATTCCCATACCAAGATCCACTGATTGGCTTTAAGCATTACCCTTCTTTCCAGCAATAAGGTCAACTACTACTGTAAGAGTGCCAACACTCTTGCCTTACTGACACCAGTCTCAAAACCCAGAGTCCAAATCCAAACGGTCATACTAGGAAAAATAGCAATTTCCCATCTAAGAACACTACTGTCCATGAGACTGGATGTCTGGCAAACTAGGACTTTAGTCAGGACAATGGAAACCCCTCTTCTAACAGTGCACTTGATCACCTGAGATCATTATCTGTATCCATTATATACACACCCCACTCTAACAATGGAGTATGTGTATCTTCCCCTTAACAACCATCAGAATTAAACATTCTATTATATCTTATCATTGTTGCATCCAGGTATAAAAGTAGGGAGATCTGGACAGGGCAAAGTTTCTTTTATCTTGTCCCACCTGGAACCTTCTTTGGTTTCAACTGAAACTGACACCCCATACAGTGGTTTGAAAGAAAATGGCCCCCAAAGGAACTGTCACTGATGGGAGAGGTGGCCTTGATGGAGTAGGTGTGGCCTTGTAGAGGAAGTGTTATAGTAGGGCTGGGCTTTGAGGTCCCATATGTGCTCAAGGCACTGCAAAGTGACACAGACTATTTTGTGCTGCCTGCAAGATTTATGATTGTTACTTCTCCAGCACCATCTCTGTCTACACACTGATGTCTCACCATGATAATGGACTGAACCTCTGAAATGTAAGGGAGCCATCACAAATGTTTTTCCATTATAAGAGTTGCCATGGTCATTGTCTCTTCACAGCAGCAGAAACCCTAAGACACCCCCATCTACTCCTGGTATGAAAAGTCCCATGAGAAAGTACCCAAACCTGTTCAAGTAATTTGGGTCTAAATGTTCAAGCCACTGCATGTTTTTGGCTTCTTTTTAACTTTTTCTTACTTTACTTCATCCTGCCAAACACGATGTAGTTCTCCCATGTTCTTTTCCTTAAAAGATCCCAGTAAAATGCATTCAATGATGTTCTACATGTGTTTTTCTCTCCAGGCTGTCCCCACCTTTAATGCAGACTTAATTCAGACCAGCCACTCTGAGTGGGCTCTTTGGCCTTTACTCTGCCACAAGGCCAAGCTTGTCTAAACTATATTTGGTTGCATAATAAGTCAGCTGTCCTCTGACTGAGCTTTCAGGGAAGATCCTATATTTTTTTTTCATCTTTTGACTATACAGCATTACGTTATTTTGTAATCAGGTCATTTTTAAAAGAGAATTCAAAAAGTCTTCAATCAGCTAATTAAAGAATGAAATGTCTATGCCATTTTCTTGAAAGTCCAATATAGCTACTTAGTATATGTCTTAGAGTCTAAAAATAGAGTTTACCTACCAAATAGTAAGGAAATATAAAAAATTAGAAAAAATCCATCATATTTGATATTTATGTTTACTTATGTATTTAAAAAAACTCAAAAAGTATACATCTTGGATTTTTAATCTTTTCCATAAAAAGCCTGAATTGATACTCTTAAAATATGGTTAAGGTATTTTGCCATCACAAACAACAGGAACTGAACTCCAGTGCTGTTCAACTGTGTCAAAGCAAAATTAGTGAATATATAAATCAAGAGAATCATTATTAAGCCATCCACAACTAAAAAATCTATAGAGAGTTCTCATAACTCTTCAATAATATTTTCTTCTCCTCTTTACTTACTTCCAACCCAAAGTCTTTGCAAACCAAATCTGGTTCCTTAAAAAGGAAAAGTAAAATGTTTTCCCAACCCTTTACCCTGAGGTAATGTCTATCTTTGAAGCTAAGATGTGTTTCTTGTATGCAGCAGAAGGATGGATTCTGTCTTCGTATCCATTCTGTTAGCCTGTGTCTTTTTATAGGTGAGTTAAGACCATTAATGTTGAGGGTGAGTAAGGACCATTGATTGTTGATGCTTATTTGATTTAGGTTTGATGTTGGCAGTGGTATTGTGAATATATTAGTTTTGCTTCACCCTTGGTTTCTGGTGTAGTTGGATTATCTGTTGCCTACATTTTAGTGGGCGTAGTTACCTTCCTTGGGTTGGAGTTTTCCTTCTAATACTTTCTGTAGGGCTGGATTTGTAGATACATATTGGGAAAATCTGGTTTTGTCATTAAATATCTTGTTCTCTCTGTCTATATTGATTGAGAGTTTTGCTGGATATAGTAGCCTAGGCTGGCATCTGTGTTCTCTTAATACTTTTAGGACATCTATCCAGGACCTTCTGGCCTTGAGGGTTTCCATGGAGAAGTCAGGTGTAATTTTGATAGGTCTGCCTTTATATGTTACCTATCCTTTTTCCTTCGCTGCTCTTAATATTCTTTCTTTATTCTGTATGCTAGGTGTTTTGATTACTATATGTTGAGGGGTCATTTTTCTTTGGTCCAGCCTATTTGGGGTTCAGCATGCTTCTTGTACTTTCATGGGCATGTCCTTCTTCAGATTTGGAAAGTTTTCCTCGATGATTTTGTTGAATATGTTTTCGGCACCTTTGAGCTGGGCTTCCTCACCTTCGTCTATGCCTATTATTCTTAGGTTTGGCCTTTTCATGGTGTCCCACATTTCCTGGATGTTTCGTATTAAGGATTTGTTGGATTTATGATTTTCTTTGGTCGATGAATCTATTTCTTCTAGTTTATCTTCTGCGCCCGAGATTCTCTCTTCCATCTCTTGAATTCTGTTGGTTATGCTTGTGTCCATAGTTGCCAATTTTTTGCCCAGCTTTTCAATTTCCAGCATTCCTTCCGTTTGTGTTGCCTTTATTTTCTCAATTTCAGTTTTCAAGTCTTGAACCGTTTCCTTCACCTGGTTAATTGTTTTTTCTTGGCTTTCTGTACTTTCCTTAAGGAATTTGTTCATTTCTTCCACTTTTTTGTTTGTTTTTTCCTCCATTTCTTTAAGGGATTTCCTCACATCTTCTTTGAGGGCCTCTATCATTTTTATGATGGTAATTTTTAAGTCGTACACTTCTGCTTCCTCTGCTTTGTTGTTGTGTTCCATTCTAGTTGGTGTAGATTCCCTAGATTCTGGTGGTGTCATGTTTGTCTTTCTGTTGTTAGGTGTTCTCTTTGTATTGCTTTCTTCCCATAGCTCCTTCCAGTAGGTGTTGGTGGTGTCTCCCCCCTCTCTTTATGGTACTTCCCCGATGGGCTTATGTGGGTCTGAGATTCAATATCTGTAGCTCTGTGAGATCCAAGCTCTCTAGGAGGTTTCTCCGCAGACAGGGATCCAGGGATGGGGTCAAGGATGAGGATCCAGAAGAAGATGCCAGCAGGTACTCACAGTGGACCTTTGGCCAATAGCTCTGGCCAATAGCTCTGGCCAATAGCCGGCTGAAGAGGACAAGGGCTGAGCTGGAACTTGAGAAGGTATTGCAGGGTAGTGGGATCTCACTGGAAACTGGCACTCTCCAGCTGAGACCTCGTTCTTTGGCAGAGGCCAGGATTTGTGGGACAAGTATCTTGCCCTCAGGAACTCCAAGTGGACCTGCAGAGATAGGTGGATCTCTGGGAGGGGCCCGGGACTCCAGCAGAGGACTGGAGGCGGGGTCAGAGACCAAGCAGGTGGAAATTACTGGTGGTCCCATGTGGATAGTAAGGTCTCCTTTGTTCAGAGTTGCTCCTAGAAGTCTCCAAAGTAGGGTGGACTGTTGGCTCCACCCTCTGTCCCAGTGCTCAACCAGAGCTGCAGGACCGTGGGTGGAGTAGGGCACAGGGTAGGGGGGGTAGGCTGGCTGTGGGGTGGGTGGGGGTGTATCAGAGCTCCAAGGGTGCACTGCAATGTCCATGCTTGTGTGTCTAGCCTTATGACTCTGAGCAAGTATCCTTAGCTAGCATCTTTTGCTCTTGTGCCGCTGACACTCAGTTTTGCTAATTGTGAGAGAGACCCTTAGCTCCACCCAGGAACAGACTCTGATCCTCAATAGAATAGAACTCCATGGTTATTAACCTTTCCAATGCTGTGACCATTCAAAGACAATTTGTCATGTTTAGGTGAGCTGCAAGCACAAACTCAATTTTCTTGCAACTTCTTAATTGTAATTTTGTTACAGTTATGAATTATGATGTAAGTATTTGCTGTGCAGGATATGTGAGATGTCACCCTGTGAGATTGTCAGGGCATCACCAAAGGAGTCATGACCCATATGTTGAAGATCACTTCTCTGGGTAGAGGAACAATTTGCAACATGACAGTGGTATCAGGCAGGGTCTCAGGAAGGGGCAAATTGCCCCCGTGGTTCCTCTACACCCCTTGGGTCTCCCATCCTCCCTGCGGGCTGATTTGTCCCTTACCTCCAGATGTCGTCCCATTACCATGGCCAGTGAAATGAACGGCATTGAAGGACACACTGTCATCTGTAGACATCCTTGGAGTCCTTTTCTTGTTGGCATATTCAGAAAGGGTTTGATTCCTTTTGGAACTCTTTCTCTTCTGCTCTTGGCATCTGGATTGCAGCTGACAGGGCTGCATTGGCCTCTTGTCTCCGTCTCCTTTGCACACCTGAGGAACAGAGGGACAGATGGGTTATGGAGGCAGGGGAGGCAGGGGGAGGCTGAAAGGGCTCACTATACTGAGACGGTTTACAGCCATCTACAGCAACATCTGCACAAGGAGAAGACACAGCTGCACAAAGTGGCGGACAAGCTGAGGCAAGAGACCAAGAAGGTGCTAGGGGAATGGATCCTGCTGCAGCACTATCTGGGGGAACTGAAAGTCATCTTTGAGGAGGAAGAAGAAGGAATCAGAGATTTCTGGACCCAGGAGCAGCAGGTAGGGATGAGCAGATATGTCTCAGAGCAGAGATGTTACCTCAGCCCGTCTACCCATCCATCCTAATGTGTTTCCTTTATCACTTTACTCGCTCTCCCACACACATTCAACCAACTCACTCTCATGACGACATCCAGCTGTTCATCGGGGTTTCTACAAGCAAGTCTCTCGTAAGAATTAATTGGCAAACAAACCCTGCTGTTTTTCTTGAAGCGTCAGGTCAAGCAGGGAGAGGGCTCAACAATACAAAATACACTTCAAAATCATTGAGATGGTAGGAATGCTCTGTACTGTCTGTCTTGAGGTAGACAGTTCCCTATCCTGTGGCTCATTGCCTTTGCAGAGTGCATGTGATGTCACTGGCGAGCAGGAGAATCACCTGGGCATTAGGAGATCCTACCACAAGTGTCAGTGAGTGATTCTCATTGGCCCTGTGTTGGATTTCAGGTGGCCTTTCTTCTTAACATTCTCTGCATCCCGTTGTGGTCTCTCCACTCTGCTCAACTCTTGCTTCACACTGACAGGAACCTGAGAGGTGGCCACGAGTATTTCCTGTGTTTCCTTGGCAATGTCTCCCATCACACAGCTTACAGTATGGTGCTGATGGGTTGTCCAGGCATGGGGAAGGGACTTGTGTCAGGCTGGTTGGTGTTTGGGAGCTCTGAGGATTCTAGAAAAAAAAAATCCAGACGGTTCAGCCTAGTCTGGCCAATCAGAACATATTCTCCTATGCAATTTTAGTCCTGGGATATGGAGTGCAGAGTCATGGGATTCTTCTGAAATATCTGCTGTGCTTAATCCAAACTGAAGTGATCATCTACTATGTTATCTCCTCATCTTCTTTTGTGCTCAGATTCCATCTGTGTATTTCTCTCTCTGTATCACCCCGGTCTCTGTTCTTTCGTGTTTTGTTCGGTTCTGTTCTGTTTTTGTTTTTGTTTTTGTTGGTGGTGGTGTTGGTGGTGTTTTGTTTGGAGCTATGTGAGTTGTATAGTACATCAAGCTTCTGTACAATCGCTTGAAGAGATTTCCAGTTTGTCAGTCTCTGGTCTGAAACAGGCATTCTTCCTACCCAGAAGCTTTCATTTTGGTAAAACGGGAAGGCCATCAAGCTCCTGGTATCCTCCCTGCGTACTTGTACAGTGACCGAATGTACTCATGCCTATACTGGAAAAAAAAAAAAAAAACACGCTCCTAAGGACACATTCTTCTAATGAATAGGTGCATCAGAGACTGGAGGGAAATCCCCAGTCCCAGCAGAAGGAGAGCGAGGTGGGCAATCAGAAAAAGAAGTTTGCAGAAAAGCTGCAGCATTACTTGACTGTCTCCCTGATGAGGTATGTACCAGAGTGGCAGTTGGGATTTGGATCCAAGTGGATCTCTTCCTTCTCCCTTGGATGTCTGCCTTTTGAGGTATCTGCATATACATAGCTCTCCCTGACAGTATCAACAAAAGAACAAGTCAGAATTGTGCTGATGCAGATAAGAAGAGGTTCCCTACAGGTAATAATATGCTCGATATGCAGGGAGTTGTAGAATGATGCCGACCTTGCTCCCTTCTGAGTTTTGTGGTATCTTCTCACAGGGCTTTCCTTGACCTCACACAGCTCTGCCTGCTTTTGCCTCCTAAGCCTGGGCTTCAATAAAGCTGTGTCTTAAATGCCGGAAGCAAATTACGTTTTCACTGAGAAACATAAGCTGTATGGATGAGATTCCCATCCTTGGCTTCTCTTTGCTATTATCTTGGCTGTTCTCTTTGTTTGGCCATTTCCCATGGAAAGTGCCCGGCAGATACCGTAAGTTCAGACAGATGTGTCGGCTGAGGGATCATTGTGAACTCTCACAAGGTGTTGCCTATCGCAGACTCTTTTAGAGAAAAAGGATGTCGATTCCTTAGGAATCGTTTCATCCTTAGGAAAACAAGGCTGGTTTCCTTACTAAATCAAAACCCCCAGGAGACCCCATGATCCCAGGCACACATCTGAGGCAATACTGCTCCACCATGGTAGGCTCCATCTTGCATACTGCCTGGATGGAAGGTTCCTTCTCAGCAGGAGCCATGAAGATGTCCCGTGGCTTTGTGCAGTTGTCTAAGCAGCAATGTTGTATTATGTCTACCTATAAATTGGGGTGGCCCATGTCTAATTCACCATGAATATTCTGTTTTCTCTCCTATGCTGTTACACATGGATTTAATTTGCTATTCCTTGTGTTACAATATTGTCACCGGACTGATGAAGAATGCTTCATTCTTTCTCATAGAGCACATATGTACATTACTCCGATCAAATGTGACACTTGTTAAAGGTTGAAAATATTGAAACTCAAGGGATCGGTGACCATTCATTGTTCCTTAGGCATACAAACAATGGCTTCCATCGACAGATCAATGCTGAGCATCAGGCACAATGTGTCTTTTGGAGAGGTCAGAGTTTAAGAGCCCACACAGACGGACCCCGCTAGGAATGTACTCTAAATGCCTCCTTTCCTCCGGCAGATCAGGAAAACTACAGCAAGAACTGGGCATGATGAGAGCCTCGTGCAGACAGACATGCTGCAGCAGGGCCACTAACCTTCTGTGACAGGCAGGTGACCTACCATCGTGTGACATTTCCAGAAACCATGGCATTCTTCGGGTGGAGTTTCTTTCTTGACTCTGGTCTCCTGGGTGTCGATGGGCCCTGATTCTATCTCATCGTTGAACGAAAAAGGCTACTTTTGGATCTCATTGTCTGTCTTTCTCTCACAGCACCCTTTCAGTGAATTCAGAAGGCTGAAGGAAGAAGACACAGAAAACCAAAAGCCATAGCATTCTCCACTCAAGGACCAAAACATCAATCCTTAATGATTGCTTCAACTTCCAAGCCCTAAGACGCCTGGCTATCCTTGTCATGATTCGCTTTGAACAATCTGTGGCTGCCTTCCAACCATGTGTCCCTAGCTGGCCACGGTGTTTAGTCTGCAGAACTAAATCAGACTGTAAAGAATAGCGCTTAGCTTAACTTGCTTGTTTAGTTCATTGATTTCACATTTGCTTACTTTGACATTTTGATGTTCTCTGTTTTGCTTAGAAGTTTTGTCATTTTATTGTTCTTGGTTTATCCTTGATATTTTGCTAAGGCTACATGTTTTATGTATCAAGTACCCTGTTTAAGCCCCTGTTGAGTCAAATGACTTTGCTTTTGTAAATAAAAAATAATTCAAACTCTTCCTCTTTAAACTAGACATGGATTCAAGTGTGGTGTCACGCTCCTGTAACCACAAAACTCCACAGATAGAAATGAATCTGTGCATCTTCCTGGTGACTTGAGACAATTTATTATTTCCCAGACGGGCGGAGCTACAAACCCGGTTCGTGCCTTCAGTGGGCACGCATTGGTCTACTCCCTAGTCAAACACTACTTGATGCCAAAAGATCCATATTCCACATGTGACATCACATATTTACTATTCCAAGAAATGGAGTCTCCATACACACATATATTCATGACATGATGATGTGCAATGTATTCTTGAGAAATACACCTGTGTCTTCTAATTCATCTCGGGAAATATGAAACTCCATTATGGGAATATAAAATACATGAAACCCACCTATATCTGCTTCTGATTTCCTTCAAAGATAGCAACAGTGATAATTGCAAGGTAGAGATCGAAACCCGCTAACGCATATGGGGACACACATTATTTTAAGGTGCAGTTGACTGGACTACTTATTTCACACAAATCTTTTCTTCAGATTTGTTTACTTAATATTTATGTGTACTGGTAGTTTGCCTGCTCTCTGTGTACCAAAGTGTACAGATCCCAAAACACTCGAGCAGGGCAATGGATGAAGGTAAAGTAAAGCCGATGACAAAGGCAAGGGAGTTTGTCTTGGGATGGCTCACGTTCAAGCAGAGTGCCTCTGGCTTCAGGGTCATTGCTCAAAATCCCTAAGGATCAGGTTAAATCAGTTATGTCACCTCTCACCTAGATGACAGTACAGGTTAGACCCAGAACAGAAATGGAGAAGTAGGAAGATACTCCTGTGGATGTTGGTTTGCAAAGGATGGCTGTTGATGCACTAGCTATTCAGTGTCCTTAGGACGTAAATGTAGTGCTACCTTCTTCTGAGGAGTGAGCATGTCAGTGCAAAACTAGGAAGTGTGTGGGATGGCTGCTGATACCCTACTCTTTACTGTAACAACTCTCAGAAGGTATTGAGGAACGGTTCACTCCAGAGGAGTGCTTAATTCTTGTGAAGTCCCCCTGGAATCAAAATCAAAGTGACTTGTGAGGGTGACAGTTGAGTCTGAGAGTTAATGTGTGAGGGAAGTATTCCAGTGGGTTCCACTTTGGTTCCATGAAACAATAGCTTTGGAAAGCTCTACTCTCTGGGGAGGAGTGTACACATTTCAATAACTGTGACACTGGTCACCTTCTCTTTCTGAACAGTAGACTATACCTGCAGTCATACTGGAAGCTAACTAAGACTTCATCATTCTGCACTTCTAATTACAACCATGTGACATGGGCTTCCTGGACCACCTTTCCATTTGCTGTACAAGCCTGGGTCTAGCCATGACTCCCTTCCATTTGGCTCCTCACCACACCTCTTCTGTGTCTTGAAAAATATCCCCAATAGATAATCATGGCTTCTTCTCCTCGCATCTTGTAGAATGTATGGCATTTGACTAAAATTATTAATATTCCATAAACTGCATTGTTCTTTAATGCACGTGCTGGAATATTTGTGACCATTCCCAGTTTTTGCTTGGAAGCAGAGTGCTAGAATGAACATGCATAAGGAGCTGTTTGACAAAGTCAAGTTACATACAGGATGCAATGTCATTTTTTGGAGTAGCCAGAGACTCCAGCATACTGGGTAGGGAGAGGCATCCGTGCATGGATGTAGTGAATTCTGAGCATAGAGAAGGACACTTTCGGGTGAAAAGAACCAAATTATCTAACGTGTGCTGATTGGGCCCCAGAATAAGAGGGAGGGAGCGTAATGAAAGAGCTGTCTTGATGGGGGCCTTAAGGGTTAGGGGGAAGCCTGATGGGAAGGAAGCTCCCAAGAAAACCCAGGAAGAGGGTAGTTATGCCACCTAACCAAGGTGCAGTTTGTCTCTGTATTGACCATCTATGGTAATCAGATGAGTGCCTACCCTCGCTGTCCTCAGAGACCCTTCAACCAGTATCTTATTGAAGCAGATGAAGACGTGCACAGGCAAGCAGTGGGAAGTGTGCCAGATGTCTTGTTGAACAGGAGCAGGAGGGATTGTATGATCCAGTCGGGAGTGGGTGGTCATGCCCTTGAAAGGATGAATCCACAAAGACAGCTGAACTAAACTCCTGACACCTACCGACTTTGGACCAATATCTAGTGAGCTTGCATAGGACCAGTCTAGGCCCTCTGTAACCATTTTGCGGTCTCATAGCTTGTTATGCTTGTGGGGCACCGTCCTTTTAGTGGGATAGACCAGGAACCACATAGAGGCCTGTTCCCCTCCCTGGCAATTCAGTTGGCTCTGTGCCAACTAGACCATAGAATAAAACAGTTCAATCCCCATGTGGAATATACTCACTTACTTCCAATAAATCGGAAAACTCTTGTTTTGCAAGAAGGGGGCGCTACACGGTGTGCCTTGTGTCCCAGGAAAGCTTCTGCTGAGTGGTGAGGAAAGCTGGGTAGCAGGGAGTCCATTTTCCTTCCACATGACATCAGCAGGCCCTCTCCTCTACATTCCATTGTATCCTGGACACAGTAGAATGCTGTGATGTCATCTGTGTTGTGGCAACACCAACTGCCTTTGGCGAGTACTGCAGTGCCACTAAGGTGCAAAGATGAACATGTTGGCAAGACTGCGGAATCTCCTGAGGAGAGAAAATGGACAGGGGAGACAGACCAGAGAGAGAGTGAAGAAAGCTGACATTCAGCCGCACTTTCAAGGCCCAACAAATAAAGGCTTCAGACGAAAAGACAGTAAGTTGTGGGCGGGAGATGAGGTGCTCCGTGGAGAAGGTTGCCCTTAGGTGGCACTTGGGTAACGGGGGGCACAGGAATTGGGGGTCTCTGGGAAGAAATTGAACTTCACTTCCTGCCATGTCTCTGGGAAGTCGAGGAATCCAGGCTAGTAGTCTGTCTCTGCCAAATGTCAGGAACTGGCAGGGCAAAAGCTCCAAGTTCGGCTGGGAGCCTGTAGTCTTAGAGGTCAGTGAGCTTGATGGAGGACAGGCATCCAAATGAGACCAGAATGAGGGAGGGACTAGTGGAGTGGGCTCAGCATAAGGCAGGCCATCAGTGTACTTGAATGGGAGTGGATAACTTGAAGTACCGTGAACCTTCTCTGTGTGCCCTGAGCTGTCAGCGATGTCCCATTGCGAGTCTGGTGCTCACCTTCTGCACCTGTATGGCTGCTCCACCTATAGACGTGTGCTTTGAGCGACAGGTCAGGATGTTTGGGGTTCTCTAAAAAGACCTGCGTGCCTGTGGCCTATGGTCCTTTCCTCCATGCTTCTCAACCCACAGACTTGTGAATTCTACAGGTAAGTTGAAAGGAGAGTCTGCAGCTGTGAATCAGCTTGAGGAATATTCTTTCTTTCTTCCTTCCTTCCTTCCTTCCTTCCTTCCTTCCTTGCTTGCTTGCTTGCTTGCTTGCTTGCTTGCTTGCTTTTTTGCTTTGGGGCAGTGGAGAGCAGCTGGATGAGTCTTCCGAGATCAGAGAGCAGCTCAAGCCTGGGTCAAAATCCATTGGTGTGTCACTGAGTCACAGGCACAGGTGCTTTCTGAAACATTTTGAGGGCTCAGAGGGATCTGTATATGCTCTATGGTCTGAGGAATATGCTTGAGGAAGTTCTTTCTTTCTTGCCTTGAAGCATGAGCTGAGGGGACAGAGGAGAGCAGCTGGCGGAGACATGCAACCACATTCACGCTTGGGAGATCTAAGATTCCCTGGGGGGCATCAAATGCCGGGGGTCAGCATACATTGGTGTGTCATTGAGTGACAGGCACACCATCTTTGACAAACATATTTTAGGGCTCAGAGTGATCGTGATCGATATATCCTCTATGGCTTGTCATAATGCACGTTTACTCGTGTTCTTCTAGCCATAGGGGTTGCTGGAGAGCCTTCACCACCCACAGCCCTCCTCACCAAAAAGGAGTTGAAAGAGCAGGTGGACAGTCTGAGCGCCCAGCTGGATCAAGTGTCCATGGAATCTAAGGAGCTGCGAGAGCGCCTCGTCTCCATCACGGAAGGATTGGTTAAAATTATTAACATTCCATAAACTGCATTGTTCTTTAATGAAAGTCCTATTATATTCGTTACCATTCCCAGTTTTTCCTTTTTCTTGGAAGCAGACTGCTGGAATGAACATGCATAATGATCTGTTTCACAAAGTCAATTTCAGACAGGATGCAATGTTACTTTTTTGAGTAGCCAGATACTCTGCAGACTGGTTAGAGAGGCATCGTTAATCGTCATTTTATTCAAGATTCTCAACAAACAGATTTGTGATTTCTATGGGTTAGTTGAAAGAAGACTCTGCTGCTGTGAATTAGTTTGAGGAATGTTTTTTGTTTCTTCTTTGCTTCTAGTATTCCTTTAGGGCACTGGAGAGCAGGATATTTTCATGAAATATGTGCCCTACCTGGTCCTGGAAAGGCATTCCCTTACACTAAGCAGCCTTGCACAACAGATCCAGTCAAATAAGAATTTAGAGACAAAAATAAAAACAATTGAGTTAACTATATCTTGCTGAAGGGTTTGTCAGCAAGAACTGGGTAGAGTATCCCTCTGCCTAGGCTTAGGCAAGAGAGTAACCCATGGAATGGGAAGACCTATGGATAGGCCACATGGTCACTCTCAGTGAAGATGGTGACTGCCATTAACAGGTTTTGATGCTCACCACCACCATACAGGATTGATGCAGAAAGATATATGAAACCCACTGACACCAGAGACGAGGGTTCAAAACATCCAAAAGACCAGCAAATGTCTGAGAAACAAATGTACCTGTCAGGATGGAGAATGCTGGGGACAAAACCAGAGCGAACCCTCGTGGGTCTGAGAAGCAATTTACACCAGTCAGTATGGATGGTGGTAGGGTAAAAACAAAAATCTAAAAACCTCATTTTGGGGATAAAATAAAAAACTCTCAGAGCATTCTGAGCAGCCTGCTGTGAGCTGCTGGCATCTGTAGAGAAGAAACATGTTAGTAGCACAGCTAGGAGGAAAAGAAGAATACATCATATCCCAGCTGAATGGCGTGGCAGAGGGAAGACAAAGAGGAGACATTTTCTACAGGAGAATAAAATGTCTAGTTTCCAGGCAGAAAGAAGTTCCTGCCCTGAGAAAGGTTTGGTGATGGTGGAAGGTGGCAGGCAGCTACACACACACACACACACACACACACACACACACACACACACACACACGTGAGAAGAAACACAGGCCACACTTTTAACTTTAGATTCTCTGGTTTAGTTTTCATAGACTGAAGGACATGAGATGGAGAAGAGAAAGTGGAAAGAAAATGTTTGGCACAGAATATAGGAAGGCTTGGATATACAGTAACTCCTTCCATTAATCTGTCCACTGGAAGTATTTGAAGAAGTCCCATAAATTATCTGGGTTATCAAGCACTCAATTTGACTTATTATCTAGTGAGAATTTGGGCCACATCTTAGCACACAGTTGAGTGAGTCTGGGAGCCTTCACAAGCGGTGTTAAGTGAAGGATTTTTCGATTTCCTAACAGGCATCCCCTTGGAGTTGATGGGCTTATATTTTTGTTCAATGTAATTCCCATGGGCAAGGCAGAGAGTGGCACAGCTCAATCTTGTAGCTTGTCAATCCAAGAACTAGGGTGAAGGTCTAAGACCACTAGGATTCTGTAGTCTGAGAGAAGGCAATAATTCAGAACTGCCGAAGGAATGAAGCTGAAAATCAAATGCACTGCCCAGTAAAAAGTTTGAGCTTGGCCGTGCCAATGGGAAGTCTTTTGGAGGTGATAGTCATTGAGAGGGGTCAGCTGTGTCCTTGAATTCTAGTGGTATCCACTGCTTCAGAGATGCCAGAAGGGTGCCAGGCAATCGATCATCAGACACAGGGGTTCATGGAAATGTTTATGTTGATTTGATACCTTAACAAATCATAGCCATTGTTGTGTGGGGATCTCAGCAGACTGGGAGATGGAAAGCAGGCTGTGGGTTCGGGATCAGGGTCCGAAATGTCTCTGTTTGATAGTCAGCAGGTGGCTGGAGAGCCAGAGCAAGTTTTATGACACCAAATATAGTTTTGCAAAACTCAATAAAACCCACGTGGAGATTATTTGGGAGAGGGAACAAAATAGGTTATAGATGTTGTCCAAGCAGGAACAGCGATGGCAGGGGAAGGGGGAGAGGGGGAACAGAGATGGAAGGGAAGAGGAAAGGAACAAATAGGTGGGAGGCGCTCGCTTAATAGGGAAAGCTACACATGCATATGGAATCCATATGCAGCCACATAACATGTGAAGTAGTCAGAAAACACATGAGAGCTGTCTAATTATCTCTATGAATGTCAGTGTGTATAACTTGCCACTTGCTAAGGGGCTGGGCCAGCATAATGTCTGAGTCTTCATAGCTATAGTAATAAAAGCAGCATGGTGTTGGCAGAAAAAATGACAGTTGGGTTAATGAAATCCAAACAAAGAACCTGATGTGAATCCACACACCCATGAATACCATATTTTTGACAAACAAATAAAAATTTTACAATGGAAAAAAAGAAAGCATCTTCAACAAATATTGCTGGCAATACTGGATAACATCATGCAGAAGGATGCAAAGAGACCATTATCTAGCTCCCTGCAGTACACTCAAGTCCAGGTGGATCTGAAATCTCAACATGAATCCAGATACACAGAACCTGAGAGAAGAGATAGTGAGAAGTAGCCTTGAATACACTGGCAGGAGAAAACTTCCTGACTAGTACACCATTAGCAGAGACACTGAGAGCAACAATTAATAAAGGGGATCTGCTGAAACAGAAAGCGTCCATATGGCAAAGGACAATGGCAATAAGACAAAATAGCAGCCTACATAATGGGAACAGTTCTTCACCAACCCCACATCTGACAGAGGGCTAAACTCCAAAGAATATGTGGAACCCAAGGAACTAGACACTAAAATACCAAGTAATCCAACTAAACTAGTGGGGCACATCTAAACATACACTTCACAACAGAAGAATCACAAATGGCCCAGTAGATGCTTTTTTAAAAAAAGGACATAACCATTGGAATATTTCCTAATAACTTCTGATAATTATTCAATGATTGAAAGACCGGCAGAGGGTATGGACCCTCAAGCCCCGACTCAGGAAAGTCGGTCCCCCCAAATCACTCACGAGAAGCAGTCTTGATGTAAAAACATGAGGTCTTTTATATTCCAGTGCACTGGGGTCCACAGCCATACTCCACGTGGGGTAGAAGACTGGGAACCCTGGGTACAGGATTGAGATTTTATAGGGTTACAACAAAGCCTGCGCATCACAAACCAATCATCTCATAGCATCCAGAGTGGACCAATCAATTTGAACTATCCAATCCCACACTTAGCCCAGGAACTCTGCTTTCATTAGTGCTTCTGTGTGGTGTGGCAAGGCTCATTTCCTGTGTTCATTCACTCACAGGTCCTGTCATAAAGGGCCCTGTGGTAAACAGTCAAGAATGTGACCTTTTGCCTACTCACTGCTAGGGGGTAGGGTCTAGGGAGAATTAGGCTAAATTTTTCCATCCTTACATGATCATGAGCTATCTTTACTACTTTCTCATTTTTGATGCCTAATTTCTTTAGGATGTTACATAAGTCCCAAATACTTTTGAAAACTTTTTCTACTCTGACATGTAAAGCTTTCATTAGCTGATCTGGTCTCATTTGCATTTTCACTGATTGATACCTTTCTAGGTGGGGGGTCTAATAGGCTTTTTCTCAATATCTTTTCTCAAATCTTACATTAGCCTCCATTCTTTCAATTTATTTTTTAACGACCAAAATTTAGGAAGATTTTTGTATTCTCTACTTGCTAAACTCTTTTGAGCCATCCATACAGCTTTTTCTGGCTCTCAGGCCATTCTGGCTTTGACCATTTCCTACTGTTTTACTCTGCAAGACAGCCATGGTAGATGCAGATCTCCAACCCTGATATCTCTCTCCTCTCTCTCTCTCTCTCTCTCTCTCTCTCTCTCTCTCTCTCTCTCTCTTTCTCTCTAACTATCTATCTTTATATCCCAAGCGATTCAAGTAGTACCTATTGTTGGGATTCACACAATCACATATTCAAAATCACACTTCAGACACTCAAATACTCACATGTGTGGCCACACTAAATATACAGTACATACATATATTCTTCAGCTCTCCTTTTCTTTAGACCAAGATTAGTTTGCTGAAATAGAACATCCTTAATTGAAATCTCTTGTAATGCAGTTGATGTAACTAAAGGTCGAATTATGAACATCCAAAATCTGAACAAATCCCAATATATGTCACTTCTCTATTTTTTTCCTTTTTTTATTTTTTAATGAGTCCTTAAAACCTTTTCTGACAGGCTGTATTAGTTATTCCATACTCTTGACAGGGTGTTAGCCATGGCAGCAGCTCCTAAAGCAGCAGGCATCTAGGTCTCCTCCTGCCTTTGCTCTCTAGGCCTGGGCTGGCCAGCTGCAGCTCATCTGTGACTGCAGCTGTTTGAAAAGCAAGCAATCACCATTGCAGCAACTCTGAGTTCCTGCTGACCTGGTGCATAAGCTGGGCAGCACCTTTGCTTCTCCAAGCCCCTATGCAGTTCTGAGACAGCTATGGTGGCTGCTTTCGGGAGGGCGCCTCTCCTTGGGCCATGCTCCAGGGTCCTTAGGAAAGGCCCTGTCTTTCCCTGAAGATATGGTCTTTCTCTGATCTGCATGGGCACCTAGAGGCTTCTTGGATACACTCTTAAGCTCATCTTCCTCACTTTTACTAGCCTGTTGAATGGATTTTAAAAGCCTTCGAGAGTTTCTGTCTTTAATGCAGTTACCTGTTCCTCTAGAAGTTCCTTTAATTGAAATTCTAATTCAACCTTTCCGGGTGAATTCCCCATCTCTCTTTATTATTTCATTCTTTATTTGCTTATTTACCCCAATACATCCCTGCCAGCACAAGGGATGAACCTGTCCACTTACCTCACTTTCAGAATCTCGGTGAGGACTTCCAATTGCAGCACTTGCACTGCAGTAGAAGCCTGAGAAACTGGGGAAGGTTAATAACACTGGACTCTTGCTTGATATTAAGAAGGCTCTTTATTATCCCCTACTTTACCCCTGGGGCTAGCTTATATACCCTGGCACCAGATGGAGGATGGGGAAGCAAAAGGGGGCAGTTAGTCATCTCAGCTTCCAAGGACTGGTTAGGGTGCTTTCAGGGCAGAGGGAGCCAAGAGCATTAGCATTTTGCATTAGAAAGCATGTCTCCTGTTTTCCTGTGGTTATAGCCTCAAACCATGAGAGCATCAGGAGGGGGAATGAATTCTCAGCCAAGGTCTTAATTCCCACAATGTACATAGTTATGGCCAAATGATGAAGGTAAACCATTTTCCTTCTTGATTTAGGAGAAGATTGTATGAAAAAAAGGAAGGGCTACCACAATTATGTTAAGGTGGGGACAAAATGGATTTGGAAATTGTGGGAAAGGAAGGGAATATTGACAATGGTGTGACTATAGAGCTAAGGCAATGTCTTTCCTCTTTCCTACTCTGCTGGCTCTGAACCATTCCACCACCATTGATCATTGAACTGCATTCAATTTGGATTACTGGAAATGTTAAAAAGTATTTTTATCTTTATCTTTCCTTAATAGGTTGATTCAGCTGAAAACTATGGAAGGAAGCATATAGGGACATCATTGAAGGGAACATCCAATTAAAATAAGATACTATGTAGGGGGCGTGTTGACAGGACAATGACCCAAGCACTAGGGAAGTAGTAACAAAAAGATCCAGAGTCTTATAAAAGCTTGGGCTATACAAGTGGGGAAACTTACAATGTTCTCAGTCAACTTACTTATGACAGATCAGCTTGTCCTGTTTGAGATGAATCCAAGTCTCTCAAATCCCTGAATCTTAAGAAATTTTTAAGTTCATAAAAGGAGATGAAAATATTATGATATGTACATTTATTAGCATTAGCACTGCTTGTAATCCATACTGAAATCTTCATTGTAGAAAAAGCAGTAGAATTATGCCTGTGAGACATAAAAATTGTGGGGATCTCAAAATATTATTTTGGGTTAAAACATGAACACTTTTCTGATGTATCCAGACAGTTGAATACATAGATTGAACAGTGGTGTTTTAGCACAATTGAAAAGCACTTTTAAGTCTATACTTACAAAACAACCAAAGCAAACTTCAATGGTTGAAATTGTAACAGAATAATAGTAACAGTAACAGTAACCAGCCTTGAATACTCACCTATCAGAACTGCATTGATTAATGTTAAAACTCTGAACTTTTGAAGTCTTAGTATAGCAATACCATAGAGAGGAAGAGAAATCTCAAGCTGTTCTCATTTTTACAAAACTTAAATCAGTTCCTTAGACCTTTACAACTGGCATTTCTTTCTTAGAGCCCTCACAAGTTACATAAACTCCAAACCTGTTCTTTTCATCCAGTCACTTACCATGAGACACAGGTGGCTGATTACTGAGAACTGTCATTGTGAAGCAAGTTCCTTTAAAGAAAGGAAATAGTAAAAAGTTACATTGAAACTTGGTTTGTGAGTTTTTCTTTCACTGTGAAGTCTGTCACCAAGGTGAACTGTACCTGCCTGCCTTTCTTAGCAGACCTAATTAATAACTCTGGAAAAGTGAGCCGTGATTTTACATTTGAAATAAACTGAGTGAGTAGCTGTGGCCTTAGGGAGTTGAGTGTGACTGTTAAACTGACAAAGCTAGAGTTAACTGTCAACACCATCAGAGATCTGAGAAGGATGAATTATTGTAGGAAGTATAATGCAAACAGTCTCTCTTTCAATGGAAATGACAGAGACCTCAGGCTACCTGGACAGTTAACCTAGGCTTCTGTGGTGAGCAGTCTCCCTAGGCTCCCATAGTCTCAATGGCATCATGTGGCAGGCTGGGGTGGAGGTAGGGCAAAGGTCATATGTCTTCTGACTGTCACACCAGACAGTGTTATGTTGTTGGCTGCCATACAAACCAGCATAGCATTGAGCTGCCAAAACCAGAAGGTCTCAGAGACTTTCCTGTGGAGGAGGTACTTGCTTTTTCATTAAACACTTTAAATGCCACGTTCAGTAGATTTCTGAAGATTTGAGGACTGTTAGCTATTAAGCATACCTGATTTTATTTGTTATTTTTATTTGTGGGGGGTCTGTTTCTATTTCATAAAATTATAGTAATATTAGTACTGCTATTACAAAGTAGTTATAAGAATTATACTTATTAGTATTTACAGAACACTTAGACTCATATGAGGTAGAAATGAATTCAGCATAGGTGTTTGTCGAATACACAGAATTAAAATTCTAAAGAAATTACAAAAAAAGCATACCTGATTTTCAACAAACTTTATTGTTTTTAGTTGTTTTAGACTTAATGTTGAAAACAATATATAGAGTCTAAGTTTGTCATTGTAAATGAATTACATTAGTACTTGCCATAACTGAGCACAGTTCTAAGCACATTAAAGATTTGTTCAGTTATAAAGTGACTGAGCATTACCTTGTATGTCTTAATGGTCTTCAACAGATTACAAGTTAGTAGCTTATATAAGACTAGCACATTACAGCTTCATTCATTTAGTGTGAGCCCTAAATATTATAACTGAAGATTTAACTGAAGCTCCTTTATCATCAAAATAAAAGTTTAATCATGAATACAGTCCACAGAGAAACTAGGTAGCTCAACTTTTTGATCATTTCATAGTGCAGTATTATACACTATCAGAGTTTCTTGAAAGACTTGGTTTTCCAAATGATATCAATATATGAACCAAGTTAGCAAAGACAAAGAAGGTGAATATCTGTCTTTAACTCATTTTTGGTTAACATGAGTAGACCTTAGGAAATTATAAACCTTAACCGTTAAACATACTGTGCTGGCTAGGCTCATATCAACTTGACACAAGCTAGAGTTATCGGAAAGGAAGGAAACTCACCTGAGGAAACACAGCCAGAAGATCAGCTGTGGGGCATTTGCTTCATTTGTGATTGATGCTTGAGGGACCATCCCTGGTCTGGTGGTTCTGGGTTCTATAAGAAGCAAGTTGACACATAAGCCAGCAACTAGCATCCCTCCATGGCCTCTACATCAGCTCCTCCCTCCCGGTTCATTCTCTGCTTGATTTCTTGTCCCGACTTCCTAAAAAAATGAATTATGATGGGAAGATGTTACCCAAATAAACACTTCATGCCTCTAATTCAATTAAAGTGGATAATTGAACAATGCTGTGACAACACACACCATTCCATCTATACTCTGCCTTCTTCCTATGTCTCCTTCCTTATGGAAGAAAGTGTCTTCCATTCTCCCCAGCCCAGAGAGGTCAAGCCTACCACTTGTCTCAAAGTCTCAGCAGTATGTCTCTCTTACACTCTTGCAAACCAGCCACTTACAAGTCAAGATCACAGGGTTGCAAAGGGCACTGCTCACAGGAATCAGTCACCAACTGTCCTTCAGAGGACATCCGCTCTCAGCTAAGGAAACTGAGCCTCACCCAAAAGTACTAGGATTTTAACATGATGCCATGCATCTTCCCTAACTTTTCTGCCTCATTATTCATAAAGGAAAATGGGGAAGGCACTGTGAATAATTCCCAGGTAATCTGAGACAGCTAGGAGACTGAGCTCCAGGAAGCAAGAAGAAAGAGCTACAAATAGAAAAGAGTCAAATTGTCTAAAACAGGTGTGAGGGATCAAAACTCAGTCTTTCTGCCCCTCACATAGAATCCCTTTTTGCTGATCTCATCCTCTGCCTCCCATGGTATTAACAGTGGGGAGTGGGGCTTAAAGGCTCTCCCACTCTGCCTTTTAGCTGGATTGCCTGCTGCTAAATTCCATTTGCTGCTCATGTACAGTGGCCAAAGACTCTTGGACTCCACCACCTCAGCCTGCAGGACTGAGGCCTGTGCCTACAGCCTCTCTGCTCACTGACCAGCCTTCCTGCTGGAGACTAAGGCTGTTCTAAAGCTCCACAAGGTCACATGCCCAAATCTCACCATGACCTTTCCCCACCCAGGCCTCCATGCCTGACCTCACTGCTTCTCTGCCCGCAAAGGCCCTTGGATTGTCACATTAATGGAGCAGGTGATGGCAGTTAGACCTGACTCCAAGCTATTTGAAGAACAACCCTCACCGGTTCACCTACTGTCCATAATCTAGGGTCTCCTGAGATTTCCAAAACACAAACCCTGGAAACAACAGAAATACCCTACCTGCAAACTCAGGCATCTCCAATATAAGAACTCTCCAGTATCAGGCCCCTTTCCAAGAATTTATCACAAACAACATTTTCCAATAAATTCCCCCAAACTGCCTAACACATAGTAGCTTCCTGCTCCCTGTATCTGAGCACAAGAGTCTAAGGCAATGGGATGTCTGCAGATGCTGTGGTGGGTGTGTAATAAAGAGCTTTTACTGTGGACTTTTGGATCTTTCAAGCAAAAAAAAAAAAGTGTTCAGCCCCTAGGTGCCATTCCCAGCAGTAGCACATTCCTGAGTTACCTCTATTCCCCCAATGACTCTAGCAGCATGTAATTATGCTTCAGTCCCAAGAACATGTACCTTCTCTGACAACCCTCTGGGCACACTACTTACCAGGGACTGCACCCAAGGCAATTTTGCTCCCAGGAACCCCCACACTCCTGGCATACATCTGCATCCCTGGGAAGACTGCAAACTTCTGCATTGCATCCACTGACTCTCCTGCTGAGACTGGCCAAGAACTCTTCCTATGGCACTATCACCTAAAGCAAGGGCTGCTCAAATACCCTAATTCTTTCACCAAAGTCAAGTTTATTTCTGGGAAACAAACTGTATAGGGACTAAAACAAGAGTACCAGGCTTTGCCTGTAAGTTGTCCAGTGCCTCAGGGTGGTGTTCAAGGTGGAAGAGAACCAACTACCTTTGCTCCTCTGCTTCTTCCTCAGGGGAAAGGGGATGAGAAGAGCATCACACCAGGTCCTCAGCTGTGGCTTCATGAGTAAGTTCAACAGGGTCACTGCAGCACTGAAATAATCTCAGCAGTACTGAGCACATGACTTTTGCGCTGGGCTTGATAGCTTTGTCAATTTCTTAAAACTTCTGTAACCCTACATGGACTCCAATATAGTGTGGCAACCCTATTTGAAGTTCTTGTTCTGTGATGATAGCCTGGGCTTTTGTGTCTCAACAAGGTGTCCCAGTTTGTTCCATTGTTCTGGCAAATACCATGGACAAAAGCACATTAATGCAAGAAAGTGTGTGTTTTCTCTTACACTTCCAGGGCACAGTCCCTTTGTCAAGAGCAGTCAGGATGAGTCTGCCTTCCTCCTCTAGGCTGGAGAAAGTCCAGCATGAGCTGAAATGGGCCACAGCCATCTGAACATCAAGCAAGGGGTATGTTAAGTAGCTGGGAGTGATGGTAGTATCTGAGACAGAATGGGCAATGGAGCGATGAGAGGGAAAGCATTTTCTCCTTGTTCTGTGGTACCTTTCTAAACTGGTGCCTTTTGAGTGTGTTTCCAATTGTCTATTTCAGTCAATATTGGAAGGTAAAGAAATCAAGCCATCTTGGTGCTTAATCTGTTCTAGAAAGTACTTGATGGGTTTGGTGAGATCGTTCATCTGGTATAAGTGTGTGCCACCAAGCCTGAGGACCTGAGAAGTAGGAGAGAAACAACCCCTAAATGTTGCCCTGTGAACTCTGACTGGAACTGTACATATGTGTAAACACAGACATATGTAAACAAATACATAAATAATACATGAAAAAATCAGAGTGTTCTGCTCTGAATGGACTTGAGTGTCCCTTCTAAGGACAGCAGGATAAAGTTGGTGGGTACCTGTCCTTAGGTCACAACTTGACCACATGTCTAACTGACACAACCCTAAATGCCTTAAGATTTTCTTTTCTACATCTGTTCAACTATGTTCATAGCAGCACTATTTGTAATAGCAAGAACCTGGAAACAACCTAGATGCCCCTCAATTGAAGAATGGTTAATGAAGATGTGGCACATCTACACAATGGAATACTATGCAGAAAAAAATAATGGCATCTTGAAATTCGCAGGAAAGTGGATGGCACTTGAAGAAACCATTCTGAATGAGGTAACCCAGTCACAAAAAGAGAAACACAGTGTGTACTCATTCATATATGGATTTTAGACTTAGAGCAAAGGATCACCAGCCTATAATTCACACCACCAGAGGAACTAGGATACAAGGTGTATTCTAAGAGATTCATATAAAGTCCCTCACAGAACTGGGAAGGGACAAGTCCCCCAGAGCTCAGGGGAAGTGGGGGGGGGGCGAATGGAGAGAGAAGTAGGAGAAAACGAGGGGGAGGAAAGGAAAACATGTGCGACCAGGAAGATTGAGCCTGTTTAGGAATAGAAGACAGGAAAGAGAGAGAGAGAGAAACAGAGACAGAGAGAGAACATAAAAGAGGGAGCCAATATTGGTTTGAAGATAAAATTGAACACAAAGAAAGATCTAGAGAACTACAAAACTGCTCCCAACTAACAATTTGAGCTTCCATGGAAAGGCTATCATAAATGCCCTTCCCAGAGAGTGAGATCAACAAATAACTTCTCCATGGAGCCCTCAACTAATGCCTGTTGGAAACAGGAGCAAACACTCATACATAAACACTGAGTCTAACTAGAACCCAGATGCAGATGGAAAGGACAAGACCAGGTGGCAGAAACACATAGAGACAGCTTACCTGAACAAGCAGGAGCTAATGGCCACTAGACTGATAGCTGGGAAGCCAGCATGGGACCGACTCAGCCCCCCCCTCGAATATGGGTCTCAGCCAGAAGGACTGAGCAGTCTAAGAGACCTCAGACAGTGGAGCCAGGATGTATCCCTGGTGCACAAATGGACTTTGCAAACACATCCCCCATGTAGGGATAACTGCCTTAATCTAGAGACAGGAGAGCAGCCCTAATCACTACTTCACATGACCTGTCAGATCTACATGACCCCAACTGGATGGCATTCCCCTACATATGGATTGGGGTGGGGGGATGGGAGGGGAGGGTGGTTAGAGTGCATGTGAGAGGGCAGAGAGGGTAAAAGGGAGAGGAGGGAGGGAGGGACGGAGAGAATGAGGGAGGGAGGGAGGGAGAGGGAACTGGGATCGACATGTAAAATAATAAATTAAAAAAAATGCTTTGACTCCAAAATTTAAGTTCAAGGACAAGTTACTGGGGGAAAGGATTTCTATTTTTGTTTCCACAGAAAATGACAAGATGTGGATTCCTTCCAGAATAATGTGGTTTGATCAAGCCAGACCGCCTGAAACAGAGTACCAAAGTACCAGATGATCCTACATTCAAAACAGCTGGACAAAGCAGCCTTACAGACTACAGCCAGGATTTCTGAATCTTCTTCAAATCCCCCATGGCAGCGCCTCTTACCAGCAGGAAGTAGTTTGGAAAGAACAATGCCCAAAGTCCCAAATATTGTCTATAAATGTTTGTTTTCATTTGAATGGACTTTGTTATATAAAATAAATTTAAAAAAAAAAGTAAAAAAAAAATTCTTTTCTGAGAAAACATCATGAGTCAGGGGGATGTGGCTCGGTGGTTCAGACCACAGCAGGCATATACATGTCATTGGGTGTCATCCCACGCACAAAACCTAATATAAATACAAAAATTCCTGTGGCCATTTGGGGACTCATACATGGGCTGAGTGGTACTGTCCACCATCCTTGAGAGTGGAGCCTTCTCATTCACTGCAGCCTGCAGTAGCCACCAGAGTGCCAGGCCTCCAGGCAGAAAAAAAGCAGAGAGAAGTCAAAGTGATTTGGGGAAATCAGTTAACAACAAATAGTGAGTATAACCATTGCACTATAAATGTTTGTAGGTGTCTCCAAATAAAGGCTTTTATGAAAAAAAACATAGAAATGACATATTTAGAAAAATATCACTAATTGAAATTTAGATATTAAATGTATGTGTTAACATAGTTGAAAGGGCAGTGATTTGCACATTTTATAAATGTATCAAGAGACAGAACTAAAAGATGCCAGATTCTTCAGTTCAACACTCCTAAAAGAAAAACAATACAACACATAGAATACAAACCATTTCCTGGTTAAAGTATTGTGCTTAATGTAAAAGTAAGTTTCTGTACAGACACTGTTCATTTTTCTCCACTACACTCTAATAAAACAGAAAATCTTGTATTGCTGTGCCTGTGCGGCCAGAGTACCAAGCTGGGGGAGGGTGTAGGGACTGAAGTACTCAACAGACCACCATGAGAAGTGAGAAAGAAGCTCTTTGTTACAGAGAGTAATGGGCTTATTTATGCAAGTTAGGAAATGAGCTAATCATAGGAGGAAGCCATGCACTACCCATACCCTGGGCCACTGTGTACTGGGAAGTTCTGAGAACAAGCTAGTTTGCTCAACCTTGAAACATCAGATGTTCTACAGCCGGGAGGGGGGTGGGGGGGTTGGGAAGAGAGCTGTAAGGGACAAGTACATAAATTTCCCAACATTGTGTGTCATTCTTCATGAAGGGTTACATCAAGTAGGGGAAATTGACATAGACAAACAATAACACAAAGATGATACATTTTATTGAAGGAGTAGCTAGCTATTCCTGAATACTCATTGTCAGTCATAGTCTGCTTACAAAAATCCAATATACCACTAGGGATCTATTAATGAAATTGTGTCCAAATATAGATTTACTGCTTTTTGAGTACCATTTTGTTATGTGTTCTTGCCTTGGCCAGTTTCTGCTTTGTAGTCTAGGCAGCCCTTGATTAAAAATTTCTTCCAGTCTCTGCATCACCACAGCTCAAAATAACCAAACTTATGGGACATTTTGAAAGCAGTGCTAAGAGAAAGTTCATAGCACAAAGTGCCTACATGAAGAAACTGGAGAATAGTCAGTCACATTAGAGAATTAGCAGCCCTACTGAAAGCTCTAGAACAAAAAAAAAAAAAAAAAAAAAGCAAATTCACTCAATATGACTAAATGCCAGGAAATAACAAAATTGAAGGCTAAAATAGGTAATGTAGAAACAAAGAAAACAATACAAAGAATCAGTGAAACAAAGACTCGGTTCTTTGAGAAAATCAACAAACCAAAGGGCAGAGAACATACAAATTAACAAAATCAGAAATGAGAGGGAGGCATAACAACAGACACTGAGGAAATCCATAGAACATTTAGGTCATACTTTGAAATTCTGCACTCCACAAAGTTCAAATATTTAACAAAAAGACAATTTTCTGGATAGATATCACTAGCATGAATAGGTAAACAATTTAAAAAAGACTTATAACCCCCTAAAGAAATAGAGCAGTCATTGAAAGACTCCCAAAGGAAAAAAAAAAAAAGAAGAAGAACAAGAAGCAGAAGAAGAAGTAGCAGGAGGAGAACGAGCAGGAGGAGGAGAAGGCTCAGGACCAGATGGTTTCACTGCAGAATATTACCAGAAATTCAAAGTAAAGCAAATACAAATAATCCTCAAATTCTTCTATGCAACAGGAGCAGCAGTGTTACTGCCAAACTCTTTTTAGAAAGATACAATTATTTTGGCACTCAAACCACACAAAGACACAACAAAGAAAGAGAACTACAGACCAATATTGCTCAGGAACATTGATGTAAAAATATTTAATAAAATACTGGCAAATAAAATAATGCTGTTCATAGAATTATTTGTGATAACCAGAACCTGGAAGCAAACTCAATGTCCCTCAACTAAAGAATGGATAGAGAAAATGTGATACATTTACACAATGGAATAATACTCAGCTGCAAAACAAACAATGGAATCCTGAAATTCACAGGAAAATGGACTGGTCTAGAAGAAACCATCCTGAGTGGTGTAACCTGATCAGAGAAAGACAGCCATGGCATGTACTCACTCAAATATGGTATTTCAACATAGAGCAAAAGATTACCAGCCTACAATCCTCATTGCCATAAAAGCTAGGAAACAAGGAGGACCCTAAGAGGGACATACATGACCCCATCCTGAAGGAGAAAGGGACAAGAACAGCCAAGCAAATCGGGAGCATGAGAGGAGGATATAGGGAGATAGGAGGAAGAGGAGGGGAGAGGTGGGCATGATGGAGCAGGAAGACTGAGTTAGGGAAAGAATAGAGGAGAGCAACAAAAGAGATACCATAATATAGGGAGTCTATAGGTTTTAATTGAAATCTGGCACTAGGAAAATGTCCAGAGATCTACAAGAATGACCCCCAACTAAGAATCTAAGCAATAGTGGAGAAGCTAACTTAAATGCCCTTCCCTAATAATGAGATTAATGACTACCTTATATGCCATGCTAGAGCCTTCACCCAGTAGCTGATGAAAGCAGAAGCAGACACACACAGCAAAACTGTGAGCCAAACTCCTGGAATCCAGTTGGAGACAGGGAGGACTAATGAAGAAACGGGCCAAGACCAGGCTGGAGAAACCCACAGAAACTGCTGAGGTGAACAAGGGGGAGCACATGGACTCCAGTGTGATTGCTGGGAAACCAGCACAGGACTCATACAGATTCCCTAAATGTGGTGTTGGGAGGACCGAGCATTCTATGGCGCCTCTTGTAGTGGATCAGTATTTAACCCTAGTATATGAATGGACTTTGGGAGCCCATTTCACATAGAGGAATACTCCCTCAGCCTAGACAATGGGGGAGGGCCTTGGCCCTGCTCCAAATGATAGGACACAGTTTAAAGATTCCTCAGGAATTCTCCTCCCTGGTGAGCAGAAAGGGGATGGGATGGGTGGGGGTTGGTGGGGGAAACACGGGAGGACAGGAGAGTGGGGGAACTGGGATTGACATGTCAAACAAGCTTGTTTCAAATTTAACTTTAAAAAATTATAAAAAAAAATTGTTCTACTGCCTAAAACATTGTAATACACCTTAAAATGAATTTCACAACTGGTCATATATCAGAATTTGATCATTTATATGGTACCTGACCATTAACTTGTATGGCCTAATATTCTTTAGCACTTTATAACAAGTTGGAAGATTTTTCTATGGTTAGGATTCTAAAATTTTATCCCTGTTGACATTGTGTCTTAAAAATTTGTATTTTCAGAATTTAATATAGAATATTTAATATCAAATATAAAACTTAAAATATCACCATCATAAAATGGAAGTTTATTTATTCTTTCAGTGTGAACCATTAAAGAAAATCGGTTTTTGCATGACTATGGTTTTAAAAATAACCAAAGCTTAATAAAGTTGGGGAACACAATGAGACTAGACATAACATCTTCAAGAGAGTTCTGTTAGTCTGAATAAACCTTAGGAATTTATAAGCTTTATTTGTCACAGGCAGGTGGCCATTGCTGCAGTCTCCATCCACTCTGGCTAATCTGAAGCTTCCTCCAGACACTGTTTACCAGGAACATCGAGAAGGGATAATAACCGCACCTCCACCACCAGGAGGGGCTTCTCAATTCTGCCTTTCTTCTGATTGCCCTCATCTACATTGTCATCCAGGATGAGATGTGAGAGATCTGCTCCAAATCTGACAATAAGTGATGCTGGAGCAGGAACTTAAACCCAGGAATTGTTTGCATGGATGTCTGGCATCCTAAGACAATTAGCATGCCTACATCATGTACTTGTCCCCACTGGTATCTGGAAATTTCTCTTTTTACTTGGGGGTGATGCAGCACACAGGGATAGAAGGATGAAAGCCAAGTGAAGTTCCTGGGGAGATGACTCCTCCCATTTCAGCTGGAATCTGTTACCCTCTACTGGCCACTTGTGGAATTGCATGCAAGTAGTGTAGCCCCTCAGCAGGACTAGTGCTATATACTTGGTCAGGACCTGGAGCAGTTCTCCCTGGTGCTATAGCCAGCAAAGTAAGGTATTAACTCTTTGCATCCCTATCCTGTCTTCAGTAGTAAGAGGAGACACCGGCATCAACTTAGACGAAGGTTCTGGCAGGACAATGGATCCAGACATGACTCTTGGCAGTGGCCTAGGACCCTAGAGGACACTTGCGACCCTGGTGGTGGCACAAAGCACTCAGATCTGTATGGTCCTGAAAGAAGCACAACCCTTGTACACTAACATGACACTAGGTGCTTCTGGATGCAACTAGGCCCATGGACATGAACACATATATTGTGGGCGGGGATTTCAACATGGCCCCAGATGGATATGGGGACACTCAGATTGACATAGACCCAGCAGCAACATATCCAGAAGTGTTGTCCCAGACTACAGTTATTTGCACTGTCTATGAATGCAGTAGGGGTCTGGGACCTAAACACAGATTCTGACTGCCCCAGGGCTAGGAATCCAGACAAGCCCTCACAACAGTCCAAATTCACATGTCACTGGCTGATAAAACAGGCCTCTTAGATACATATGCCCAATGGGGGCATAGCCATTTGTGACCAAAATGGTCACAGCCGTTGGCCCAGACTGCAGGTAGCTACAAGGCCCTCAGTCATTACAGGAGACAAGTCCATGGACCAAGCACCACAGCGAGGGACAAGCAGGACAAGGATTTCTTCATAATTCTTTACTTGTTCCTGTCAACAAAACCTGCATCAGAAAGGAAGATGGACATTGAAGAAACATGCTTGCTCTCCATATGGAAAGACTAGCCATTTGGGCAAGATACTACTCTTGTCTGGACTGTTTGACTTTATGCTGTATAAACTGGACATGCAGAACCCACAGGAAAGTGACTGCTGATACAAGATGGACATTGCTACAGGATTCCTGCTTCATGGAAGAAGAGTCTGCCAGACAGTCTGCAGGACACAGAGAAAAGTGACTGACAAACTACCAATACAGGTGGACGGTTTAAAGTCTCCAGCTTTGCTGAGGTGTCTGCCAGACACACTATAGCCTATAGGCTGAAGATGGAAGATTACAGAAGAACTTCAGGAGACTGACAGGAAGCAAGAAGTGTCTGTCATTTCTCGAGGTTACATACTATCTTTTTCGTGATTTTTGAGGGAGTTGAAGACAGATAGGTATGGTTATAGTTGTCCTTAGTTAGGATTAAAGATAACTTATATATAGGGCTTTAGATTCACAAAGATAGGATGGATGATAAAATATTTTCTTTAAATCTTACTAAATGTTAATGGACTAAATATTGATAACTGTGGTTCCTATTTAATAACTGCTTTGTTATATATTTAAGCTATGTTAAGGTTAAAATCCTTCTTATTATTTTAGATGGAAGAGTGGAAATGAATGGAGATGTCATTCTGTACATATGTTTCACTTATTGCCTAATTAATAAAGCACTGTTGGCCAATAGGGAAGCCAGATAGGTGGGACTAGGAGACTGGAGGATTTGAGGAAGTATTAGGGAGGATTGAACATGTAGAGATTTGAGAGAACAGAGGTCTGGTCCCTCTCTCTGGTAAGACGAGACCACATGGAAATACTTAGATTAATAGAATGGGTTAATATTTAAGACAGAGGTGGCCAAAATAAATGCTAGTAATAGACCAACATATTTATAACTAATACAGTGCCTCTATGTGTTATTTGAGGTTGATGCAGCTGTGAGACCAGGCTGGTGGAAAAACTACTCATAAGATTTAGTGAATTTTTCATTTTCTTAGAGTCATAAGAACAACACTACTGTGTTTCTCATTAATTTGGTCCACATGATTATTTGGTGAAATGTGTATATACAGGACAATATTTTATGAAAAATATATCACATTTCTACAGATGTGTAGATCACTTTTTTTTTTTTTCAGGGAAAAAATGTAGCAGTGTCTGAGTCACAGTTAAGGAGAGAAAGGCATGGCCTTGAGTAGATAACAGGTGAATGTGAGTAACATGGGAATCTGAATGTAGACCTCTGGGTGAGTCTACAAAATAAAATCAATGAAGATTCTACTTATTCCTACCGTACAGAAAACTGCCTTGATTCAACTACTCAACCCCAAAATCTTCCTATAACCAGAAAATCTTTTCACAGGAAACAGATCCAACTGCAGAGATCCTGTGATAAGCAGGTGGGAGCTGCATGAATATCGTCCAAAGGTAGGAGCTCTTCTCTAAAGGTGATGTTCGGGAAGGGAGATAAAGTGACAGGAGCACACACTGTCCTCCACAACTCACTCTTCTGCTGCCATCTCAGGACCACCTTAGGGATATTTGTGGGAGACATAGGGTACAAAGTACTGAGAAGACACCAGAGAACTCAGAAAGCAGCAATCAGTAAACAAGCGCCAGAAATACTAAGGATCAAACACAGTGCTTCTGAGAGAAGTTTTTTGTTGACTGAGTCAGCGCAATATACTGAGTTGCTCTTATCTGCTTGGGCTGAGAGCCATCCAGAGGACCAGTATCACAAAAAGGAAGTACTCTGGAACTGATGATCCTTATGGTTCTAACCACTCCTCCCATCTTGGGTTCCTACCTCATCTCAGAGACACTGCAGTGATGCTGCACATTTTGTGCCAAGTCCCTAGGCTGTGTTACCAGCTCCTTCTGCTTCAGTGGGATCTCCCGTTCTCCATCCACGTTTGTGCTCTCATTGGAGTGTGGCTCACTTACATGCACATGTATAAACTCATGAACACACTCAAGTACATCTATGCATATACAAGCACACTGTAATGCAATAACATGGTGAGTTTCCCATGTAATGCTAATATAAGGAACAATCACCAGGGACATTGTTGAGAAGAAGGTTAATTTTTCTTGGATCAGAGAAGAACACATTGGGCATGAGAGAGTAGCAGCTCAGTTATTGAAGTGCCTATCCTGTTAGGTGAATGCAGACCCAGGTAGAACTCTGAGGACCTGGACCATTAACCACCCCTGACAATAAGTTTCCAGGCTGTGCAGTGTAGGAAGCTTTGCCAGCACATAACCACTAGATGGTAGTGGACCAGCCCTCTGGCCTAATTCACTGCTTCCCTGTAGTGAGATATCCACTCTGTCCACTCCTGTTCCCATGCCCGAATGAGCACAGTCATTGCAACAGTTGGGGGAGTGGTGGAGAACTCGGTCAATGGGGACAGGTGCAGGCAGGGTGGGTATCCCACTACAATTCCTAGTTGCCTACAAGGTGGACAACTTCCTCTAAAAAGAACCCCCTTTGCCACAGGCTGCCACACATTTGACCCAAAGCAATGAGATCAGAACATTACAACACCACAACCAGAAGTCAAGATAAGTACTTCCTCCCTGTAAGTTGATTGTGTCAGGATTTGTTTGAGTAACAAAAGGCTGACTAAGAAATGCCCAAATGACTGCATGTATTATTTAGTGCTGAACAATGTTCCGTGTAAGGGCTTAACCAAATTGTCATTTTTCTTTCACTTACTTATCACCATCTGGAGAGTTTCTACTTTGAGGCTACTCTAAGAATGCTACTAGAACTCTGACATGCCTTAGCTTCTCTCTGGACATGGACATTATGTTCTGGGATTACTAGGTCACCATTGAGGACTGCAGTTTAACTCTGAAGAACTTTGTGTGGCTACTCACTGCCTTATGTCTGAGGGTCTTCGTTTCTCCTAACACTGCGTGAGGCTGATTTAAACTCAACAGTGAACAACTTTGAAGAAAAGTAGTTACTGAGTGCTGCAGACACAGCACGTGGTGAGTGCTTCAGACCATCATGAGTTCGACAGGAGTGAACTGAGACAGACCCATCCTCACCCACAGCATGGCTCTGTGACTTCTGCTGGACTGAGATGCGGCTGGAGTCACACTGCAAATCAGAATCTGTCAAGGAACAAAATCCAGGCAAAGCTCCAAGGACAAGGTTAACTGATCCAAGTTTATACAATGGTGAAGAGAATAAGATACTAGGCAATACTGATGAAGACAAAACAGGCTACAGAAAAGACACAGTGAGCCACCTGACCACTGAGTGTGCAGTCACCATTCACCCAGAGGAGAGAAGGGACACATACCCTCAGCCAGCCCATCCTGCCTGCCTGATGCCTTGATTTGCCACAGTTGCCACCTCCTAGCCTTCCTACTCCACAATCCTTTTTTTTTTTTTTTTTTTTTTTTTTGGTCCAAAGACTTTTCTGGCAGATAAATACATTTCCTCTACAAATACTTGAAAACCATTGAGTTACATTAGTTTTTGTGTCCTTAAGCTCTAGAGTGGCAGATGGACTTGCAGAATGATGTGAGGATCACACAATAGTTGAAGGATGCAAAGTGAACAGCCATTGTATGTCTCATAAAGAAGGACTTCATCAACATTGAAGATATTTCATAAATGTGTGAACAAGAAAATATGCATAAACACACACGCAAAATTGAACACATCTATGCACATAAACACATATTGCGCATAAACACCTAAACTCACAGTCACCCACACAAACACTTATCCCTACACATACAGGAAGCATGGGCACACACATTAACAGTAGGCCAAAACCAGACACTTACACACACACACACAACAGCAAATGAATGTGCAAGGATGAGAGAGCAGACACACAGAGACACACAAGAACATACATGGAGGTACACACATAATGTGTACCATAATGACCAGGAAGAAGACTGTTGCCTTGCAGCGCCATTTCTGCTGCAGGTAGAGGTAGTGAGTCCTCCCTGCTGTTTACAAGACTCTTACATTCAGCCAGGCTTTGCTACCATGGCCTGCACTTGGCTTTCCTTCCATGAACTGGATCCACCCTGAGACTCACTGTTGATCCATCAAAGTCTCTTCACTAAACCTACCCTGGGTTTCCACAGAAGACCTTGACAATAACATGAAAGAAATTGACCCATGGTCAACACCCAGGAAGTTTTCAACATGAAACATTGCATATGAGTTCAGCTCTAATATCAGTCAGAAGGAGTCTAGTGACGTCACCTGCAGTGATTTTTCAGGAATGGAGCACTCTGGACAACTAGAGAAGGGATCTGTTCTAAGACACAGCCATGCAGATGTTATAGTTAGCAACACAATGTCAGCAAGGAAATGCACTGTGGGGTTCTGTGTTGTGAACCGCATGAGACAAATCAGACATTTCCTGTACTGTTAGCTCTGTGCAATGAAATGAAAGAAGTCTACTTTTCATTTGTAAAATAGCTGTATTGTTTGATTTGTGTTATTTATTATGAAACACTTCAATTCCAAAACAATTATGAAATGTAAAATGAAAAGATAGTTATTATATCCATCTCCTTTCTGAGCTATTGATACTTGTAATATTAGAAAGAACAAACCAAGATAAAAGATCCACCCTGGAGAGCACAGGAAATCCATAGAGTGCTGACAGCAAGATTAACGAAAATAGAAAATTTTACGGTCCCTAACAGATCTGAGATCAAGGGAAAGTGCAACAGAGGACATCAGCAGATGTAATTATCTGTCTAACAAACACACCCAGCAGTGTACACAATTACACCCACATGCATACACTATCAGATACCACATAAATCATAAGTGAGCAGAGAAATGAGGAGGACCTCATGAAAAATAAACAGTTGATTTAGACTATGCACATCAGGTATTTCTGCTGAGACACACAACACAGCTATCAGTCCCTTAGGAAAAATACATTTCTAGGGGAGCACACAGCTTAGTCAGACTATGTTGAGGTGATTCTGTCAGTGTGAACTAAGAGCTGAGCAAATGTAGAAATGACACTGAGATGCAGGAAGTAAGAAGAAGACCACATGCCTCCACAAAATCTGACAAGGAGAACCACTCGCTTGCCATTGGCACTGGGCACTTGTCCTTGCAAGCTGCTTCCTACCTGTCACCTCACCTGACCCCTGCAAAGCACATGAGCCTCAGACCACTGACCACATCAATGGAATCTCTAGGCTATTCCCCAAGTACCTTACTGCATAGCAGCCCTCCTAATATAATGACAGGTAGGTGTGATTTTTGGCTGTTCCATCTCCCTCAGTGGACTGTGGCTTCCAGCACAAACTAAGTCTATGGGTCCCATGGAAACCAGATCAGTGAAGCCCCTAGAAGCACCCCTGAAGCCCTCAGCTGCCTAATATCCCCTTCATGACGCAAAGAATTTTCCTATCTAAGGGCTCATGAGGCTGGCAGACAACATTAGAAGGGATGCAGTATCTTTTCACTCAAACAAAACTGAATCCAAGATGCACAAATCCAAGGTCCACAAGGCAGACTGCTTACTAATAGGCAGAAAGGCTAGAACCAGAGCCCTCACTTGGGGTCAAAGACAAAAGGGGCACAATCAGTCTGTTCCAAGCTGCACCAGGTACTTACCTGAAGGATTCATTCTTAATCAGCTGCTTGCACTTGTTCAAGCATCACTGATCTCAACAGGCAATTTCTGCAAGTCCAACATCACCTGCTTGTGCTCCTTTTTCAGCATCTCAAGGGAATTAAGCCCATGGTAGAGAAGAGAGCCTCAGAAACACAGGATTCAAAGAATATATAAAATCATGAATGTTCTGGAAAACCTGAGCACAGTAGATACCACCTATACAATGGGAAACCTACTTATAAAAGTTATGGTCCATTCCCAGGCCAGGACAGGCAGGGGATTCAAAGGGAGTTATTTGGGGCTGTATGAGCTCCCTCCATGGGCGTTTTGCTATAGATTAGCGCTCTAGAAAGTTCCCAGATGTCGCTCTAGAAAGTTCCCAGATGTCTGTGACACATATCTGGCCAACCAAAATCCTATGATGACATTCCAACTGTCTGCAGAACACAGATTCTAATTTCTGGTTTCCTATTGGTACACAATGTACAAGAGCACACATTTAGTATTTCCAGAGAGGAGTCCCAACCTCAGAAGGCTTTATAAACCTTACAGGAATTCCAGTGTGCCACCATGGTTGAGCACAGTGGCCAAGAGTTGTGCTGCTCGAAGTGGAGTCCCTGCCTCAGCACTGGCATCTCCTAGAATCAGTAACAATGACAAATATGCAGGCCCTGCCACAGACCATAGATTCCCAGGAATGCACAAAACATGTCCTCTACCTCTCCACACAAATCATACACGATCAGGATACCTATGAAATGCAGGGAAGTGGCATTTCTCAGAGTATAAGAAAGAAAATGAGAGATAAGTAGAGCTATAAGCCTTGCAGCCACAAAGGGAAATTGATGAATAGGACCAGGCTCCTCTGAGTGCTGCCTGGAGCAGCAAGAACAAAGACTCATCACATACTCACTGGGCCTTGCATGTCACACAAGCCAGCAACTGCCAGGGACATTGAAATGAATGAGAGATCAAATGCTACTGCCCTATCTCAACACTGTGATTCAGGCCACATGCTCTGATTTTTATTTGGAACAAGCAGAGCAGCCTGTATCCCCACGTCACTCCTACCCAGGCTCCATGTTCTGCCTCTCTGGACTCAGGAAAATTAGTTTAGGCACCAGGACACCATGGAGGTACAGCTGCCTGTGGCTCAGGAAAGCATGGCTTGACAATTTGGGTTAAGGTTGTCAGCAGAGAACTGGTAATAATGACTGAGTGGTGTTCAAATCCTTGCTGATATAAAATTCCACCAAGTTCAATTTGCTCATATGTCATACTCTGTAGTTGAATGGTGAGTTTCTCCAAATCTGTCATCTACTGTTCCTGTTCAAGGAAGGTGGAGAGTGGAATTGGTGCCTCCCTAATCATCCCTGCATATGGATAAAGACAAATTGACTTGTATTCTTGAATGGCATAGATCTAGGAGAGTTCAGGCTGAGACCCACAAGGAAACCAGAGGAAGTGTTAGGGACCTAGTGATGGCAACAAAAATCAGGATAGCTGTCCTAGAACTGGGTTCTGGGTCTATGTCTCTAATCAAACACCATGGACAGTCATATGGTCACTCCATAATGCAGTCCCCTGGCTCTGGTAGGTGTAACTATCCAGGCAATTTGGGTTTGGAGTTCAGTGTCACATCATATCTGATGTGATGCAGGTAAATCCTGTTATTCCTGGAGTTTAACAGCAGCATGTCCTGATCACATGTGTCCAGGACCAAATCATCTGAATATCAAATGCCTTCATACATGTCCAGGAGTGTTTCTCTTCTTATTATTAGAATCAGATTTCTATGGAAACTTAATGAATCCAGTTATGATGAAGTGAAGCAATGTCCTACCAAGAGAGGGACACCAAGTTAGTCAATCTGTTTTTCCTGCCACAAATTGACACTTGGAATAAAATGAAGGAGTTCCCTAAAAGAAGCTGCAGTTTGGATAATTCATGGATATCCTAAATTAACCACCTTGACTCTGGATCTACTCTTCAGAGAACCAGAGAACCAGGGAAACCATTGTTTCCCAAAGCTCTCAGCTGAGCCACACTACTGCAAGGTTTAGCACTGATTCTCCTCTTGCAGGATGCTCACAATGCCCTGCTTAGGATTCACTGTGTAGTCCCCAGACATTTATTTTTCCATGTTTTACAAGGAGAGCAATGGCCAGCTTCCTTTTGCCTCTCTCTCATACCTCCGTTTTCTCCTTCTCTCTCCCAAGAAGCCTCCTCAGTTTTGTCAACATATCTGTGGGCCCTGAACAAATAATCCACAGGCATGTGGTGTTGACACACCTCTCTTGACATCACAGAGACTATCAAGGGCTCTCCAGGATACAATGGAATCTCCATGGAAGGGACTATTGGGATCACCACCAGAAGCTCTTGTCTATATCCTAACTAACTCTTTAGCAATTCATGAGAAGCCATGCAGCCCTTACCAGGAGCCTTCCAAGAAACTCAAGGAAAGACCTACAGTACCTCCTCCTTTCAAAGCAAGAGATCACTCTCTGCTTCATTTGAATATTTTCTCCTCTTATTGTGTGGAAAGTGAACACTCTATTCTAAACACAGACCAGGAAATGGCTCATGGCTCATCATTTCTTGAGATCTCTAATCAATAACATGATAAACAATGGTTGCTGAGGAATCAGGAGGTCATGATGGTGGGAAGGAACGATTAGTCCTATGATGTGAACATGCACATCATGGAGATATCACAAGGTTGTAACAGCATAAGGATGTGGGGAAAAGTCACAAAGTTAATGAGGAAGGTTTCCCAAATCATCAGCAGCATAGATTCCAGCCATCTTGACATCAGCAAATGTGTGATCAACTATAGACATGTCAGGCTGGAGATGCTAATGACTGTTCTCGGACACAAGACAAACACTCCCAGCAAGACTGATGGACCATTCCTGCATTCAAGGTTAAGGAAGGATGATTGGCTAGTGACAGGACAAACACAGATCAATGTGTCACAGTCATGGGGAGTGTAAGTAGTGTTTCATTGCTATGGTGCTTCACCGAGAGCTATACAAAAGCCAAATTCCCTAATCTTGAGCTACCTGTGACAATAAAAAAAAAAATCTTGATGTCAGTGGAAGGGAGTAGCACTTGGTGGCTCCCAGCCAGCTGGTGGCTTTCACGTTAACTGTGAGGACCTCAGGCTTTGTCAGCATGCTCTCCTTTCCCAACCATTACTGTCACACAACCTAAAGCATTGCAGTGGGAGAGATTTCAGTAACTGTAGTGAAATCTCAATAATGTCTTGTGCTTCTTTATCCTCCAAGAGGGAAAGCTGAGAGTTCCCAGCATAAGGGCCACAGCCTTGTCAATTGCCCACTCAGCCAAACTAGCCAACATGAATCTTTGATCTAGTGTGCTCTTTAGGGACCCAGAGAAACAGGGTAGGCCTAGTGCTTACCAGAAGCTTCCAGTGCCTGAGCCCTAGCCATGTTAGGCTCAAGCCCACAATATCCATAAGTTTCCACAGCCTCTTCCTTGAACTCCCTTTGACTTACCCAGGACCATTTATTTCTCCATGATTTCCAGTGAGAACAACAGTGTGCTCCTTCTGCCTCATTCTGGTCTCTTGTTGCTGTTCATCCTCTCTCCCAAGAAGACTTCTCAGTCTTCACAACATGTCTATAGGCTAACCTTGTACACACTGAATGAATGTGCTAAGGATGCTCAGTGTTGCTACAATGCTGGTGACATCACAGGGAAGTCCAAGAGCTCTCCAGGATACAAGGGAATGTACAGAGAAGGGCCTGCTGATGTCATGGGGCACTGTCTTTGCCTCCTTGTTAGTTGTTCTCCCTGGACTGACCAGAAGCTGAGGATTCCTTTCCAGGAGCCTCTGCTGGGGCACAGGGGAATTCACTGAGTTCTCATCCTACTAAAGCTAGAGAGTCCTCTCTGCTTGAGTAGAATCCTTTCACTCTTTCACCCATGGGGAGTTGAAGACTCATTTTATAAACACTGCCCACAATTCACTCTTCCACTCCCCAACATCCCTACACAATAATATGAGAATTAAATCATACAGAGGAACTAGGTCAGGATGAGGTGGAGGATTGATTGAGTGCTCTGATATGAACAGGCTCCCCAGGAAGGATAAACTTAAGGGAAGGTGACAATTGGGAATTTATATGTGAGATAACAGTGTTATGAGGGCCCAACTGCACCTGAATGTCCTTTCTACATTCCTGATGTGTTAGTCAGGGCTGTCTATAGTAACAACAGTTATAAAAATGAATCTCTGGATATATAGATAGATAGACAGAGAGACAGACAGACAGACAGGACTTTGCAATGTGTTACTGTCTGTGTTGATAAACCATCAATGGCTGAGTATGAATGGAAAGTCCAAAAGTCAAGTAGTTGCTCAGTCCATAATGATGGACATTGCAGCCAGTCTTCTGCATATGCCAGAATCATAAAGAAGTAGGCTGTAATAATTGTGGAGGAAGGGATCATAGCACCATGCCTGGTGTGGGGATTTCTGGCTGTTGAATCTGCCAGAATTTGCACACCATCCTTGGGGAAAGTTCTTCCACATGTTGAAGCTTGGGCATCTGATCAGGCTACTACCTGATGCCAAGTGGAGGTGTTGGGGTGGGTCTGCAGTATCAGTTGCTGCCCCATAGCCCCTCTTTTCTCAAGCAGCCCCATTGCTCCTGATCCTCCACCTCAGAGGAGTCATGGCCTTAGGCACCCTGACCTCAGGCTCCTTGTACCAGCTCAGTGGGAGCTGTGCTTCTCTTAGTCTCTGGGAGATGACCTGCTGATACCATGAGGCCATTGTGGAGCCTGATTTATTGTGTCTTGTGCCTGGGGCCTAGTGCTGAGAATCTCCATCACACAGCACTCTTTGCAGAGGCACAGCTTCTCCTACCACCTCATTCAGCAGCAGAGCCTGAGGGTCTCGTGCTGTCCTCACAGTCCTTGGGCTTTCAGCTTCTGAGCCTCTGTGAGAGTTCCCCATTCACTCATCATCATACCCCAGACTTGCTATGCGACCTCTACAGTTTCTTGAGAGGCTTTCTGAGGCTGGCAGTCTAAGTGTCTCAGAGTCCTCCAGCCAGGAACCTTGCCAAGGCCTGCCATATTCAGACACCTGTCCGTCTCCAAGGAATGAGGCAAAGCGATACCCATGAGGGTTTGGGAGAGAGGTGCAGAGGGCGCCAGGTTGGGGTGACCCTGCCACAGGACAACTGGCTGACCTGCCTGAGAACTTAACTCAAACTCTGCTGCAATGGTACCCATGTTTCCTGTTTGTCTTTTTGTTGTTGTTTTTGCTTTTGTTTTTTTAAATCTCATTGTTTCCATACAAGCCTGGGTCTGGCCATGACTCACTTTCATTCAGGTCCACAGCATAGCTCTTTGATGTTTTGAAAAATGTTCCAGATTAATAATAATGGTGTCTTCTCCTTGCATCTTGTAGGATGTATGGCACTGTAGTAAAATTATTAATATGAAATAAACTGCATTGTTCTTTAAAGCATTTGCTGATACGTTCATGACCATTCCCAAACTTTGCTTGTAAGTGGAGTCCTAAAATTAATAATCAAAAGGAGCTGGTTGAATAAGTCAACTTTCATTAATGATGCAATGGAATTTTTGTGGAGCAAACATTCCCAAGCAGATTGTATAGAGAGAGGCAACATGCTTTGATGTAGTGATTTTTGAGCATAGATCTCGAAATAGCAGAGACAAGAGAAGAATAATTTCAGATGAAAATACCACATTATCTAAATTGTATTGAAGGTTCGGGCACTTAAGAGTTAGAGAGTAGCTTGTTGTGACAAACACTCCCAATAATGCACATGAAGACACCAGCGGAGGCTACTACCAAAGGTGCAGCGGGTCTCTCTTTATTGATCAACTGCTGTAATCAGATGAGCGACTACAATCATTGTCATCAGAGACCCTGCATCAAGTAACTTATTGAAGCAGATGAAGAGATAGACAGGCAATCAGTGGGAAGTGTGCCAGATGTCTACTTGAACAGTAGGCAGAGTGGCTGTATGATCCATTCAGGACTGGGGTGGTCATTCTCTTCATGGATGAATCAAAATAGACAGCTAAAATCAACTCCTTAGACCTACCGACTTTAGCCCATTGATATATCACTGAGCTTTCTTCAACATTTTGAGGGCTCAGAGGGATCTGTATATCCTCTATGGTTTGAGGAATAAACGAGGAAGTTCTTTCTTTCTTGCCTTGAACAATGTGCTGATGGAACAGAGGTGAGGTGCTGGCTGAGACTTGCAAGTACATTCACAGATGGGAGATCTAAGATTCCCTGCAGGGCATCAAATGCCTGGGGTCAACATACATTGGTGTGTCATTGAGTGACAGGCACACAATCTTTAACATACATATTATAAAACTCAGAGTCATTAGTATATCCTCTATGGCTTATCATAATGCATGTTTTATTGTGTTCTTCTATCCACAGAGGCTGCTAGAGAGCCTTCACCAACCACAGCCCTCCTCACCAAAAGGAGGTGAAAAGCAGGTGGACAGTCTGAGTGCCCAACTATCTTAAGTGTCCATGGAAATGAAGAAGCTGTGAGATTGCCTCATGTCCATCATTGAAGGATCTCCTGACACTAAGTATTCATTGTTTCCAATGCCATGGTGACCATATTGGTTCCAAAATTTCACCCTTAGATTATTTCATCTAGGATCGGAGATGCTGACAATCTACACTTGCAGGGAGTACCTATGCTAAACACCATTGATCCGAATGATTCCAAGAAAAAGAACCTGAAATCTGTCAGGAGTTTGATTGGGAGACACTATTGTTCTGGTTCTTCTGAAGGAAAATCATTGACTTTAGCCTGAGTCACTAACTCAGAGATGGGGACAGAGCTGTGAATTCCCAGGCTGCATTTGAAGAGATGCTGCCAAATGGCAGTTTCTGTGAGATATGAGCTGCTGTGAGTTTGTGGTGATTCTCTATTTGTCTGGAAAGACATTGTGTGCTGGCTTCTTCAACAGGAGGGCAGAGATGCCTATTCACACATTTCAATGTACAGATAAAAGGCCAGGAACTGATCGACCTATGTACATTTTGCTCCTCTGTATGTGTGTCTTGGTCTCTCTGTCTCTCACACACATACAGAAACACACAAAAATGTTGTGTATATATCTATGTGTTTGTGCATTTGTGCTTGGTTACCATGTAAACACTGCAAGCATGGTTTCTGTGGTTGCGCATGAGGAATTTTCCATTTCACAGTCCCCAAGTGATACTGGTGATGAGCATTGGGATACCCAATTGATCCTGCATTATTCCAATGTGCTAACCATAGTTGCATGAATATAGGCCCTTGAGGAGTTTATACATCTTCCATGAGTTCCATTCTCAAAATGTTGAGTCCCATGCACAAAAGTGCTCATGGTGTCATTTTGGCCTCCATTCAGAAAGACAGGCAGATTTTCTGATTTGAAGACAAGGGACATATCATCCCAGTTTTTGGTGGGCAAACCCCATATAAAGTAGATGACAGGAAATTTTTTAGCGAGGTATTTCATCAATCCTATTGAAAAAGCTCATGCACCCTCACCTCTCTTCACCAGAACACACTGCCTCTGCTGGCACAGGGTCACGGCAGCAGTTGTAATGAGTGAAAGATGTAAAGTCCATAATAGGCAGGGTGGGGAAATCCATGGGCTCCTGTAGTCTTGACACAGCTTGAATTTGTGTGATTCATGAAAACTTTGTTCATGGTGGTTTTTGCTTCTAGCTGCATGCCCTACCAACAGCCTACTCCTTTATTAGAAAAGATCAAGAACATAAACAGGTCATGGCAGACATACAGAGGTTGGAGAAGGAGAATTCAGAAGCTTTCAGTAAATTCCAAGAGCTGGATGAGGAGACATTCTTCTATTGGTAAGTGCCTATCTTCCAGGGGAACACAGCATTGTGAAATGACCAACTCTAACCAATTTTTCTCTGTACTACAATGCCCACACTTATGGGTCTAGCCTTATGACTCTGAGCAAGCATCTTTAGCTAGCATCTTTTGATCTTGTGCCACTGACACTGAGTTTTGCTAATTGTGAGAAAGACTCTTAGCTCCTCCCAGGAACAGACTCTGATCCTCAATAGAATGGAGCTCCTTGGTTATTAACTTTTCTAATGCTGTGACCATTCCAAGACAATTTGTCCTGTTTAGGTGAGCTCCAACCACAAACTCAATTTTCTTGCAACTTCTTAATTGTAATATTGTTACTGTTATGAATCATGGTATAAGTATTTGCTGTGCAGCATATGTGAGATGTCATCCTTTGAAATTGTAATTGCATCACCAAAGGGGTCATCACCCATATTATGAGGATCACTCCTCTAGGTAGAGGAACAATTTGCCACATGACAGTGGTATCAGGCAAGGTCTCAGGAAGCGGCAAATTGCCCCCATGATCCACTATACCTTGTGGGTGCCTATCCTCCCTGTGAGCAGATTTCTGCCTTGCCTCTTGATGATGTCCCATTACCATGGTCAGTGAACGTATTGAAGGACACACTTTCGTTGGTAGAGATCCTTGGGTATCTTTTCTTGTTGGCACATTCAGAAAATGTTTGATTCCATTTTTAACTCTTCGTTCTCTACTCTTGCCATCCAGATTGCGGCTGGCAGGCTGCATTGGCTACTTCTCCTTTTCTAATTTGGGAACCTGAGGAAAAGATGAAATGATGGGTGATGGAGGCAAGGGGGGACAGGAGGAGGCTGAAAGGGCTCACTACAGTGAGACAGTTTACAGAAATCTGCAGCAACAACAGCACAAGGAGAAGACACAGCTGCACAAAGTGGTGGACAAGTTGAGGCAAGAGACTAAGAAGGTGCTAGGGGAATGGATCCTGCTGCTGCACTATCTGGGAAAATTGAAAGTCATTTTTGAGGAGGAAGAAGAAGGAATCAGAGATTCTGGATCCAGGTGTGGTAGAGCAGGTATGGTCGAGCAGAGGTCTCTGGTTTAGGACCTGCACCATTTCATGTTACCTCAGCCCGTCTACCCATCAATCCTGATGTACATTTACTTATCACTTTAGTCACCCTTCCACACACATTCATCCAATTCACTCTCATGATGATATGCAATTGTTCATCAGTGTTTCTGGAAGTGAGTCTATAGTAAGAATTAATTCACAAACAAACCCTGCTGCTTTTCTTGAAGCTTCAGGTCAAGCAGGGAGAGGGCTCAACAATGCAAAATACACTTCCATGTCATTGAGATGTTCAGAATGCTGTGTACTGATTTGAGGGAGATAGTTCCTTTTATAGCTCATTGCCTTTGCAGGGTCCGTGTGACTACACTGGGAAGCAGGGGAAAAAGCTTGGAATGAGGGGATCCTACTATAAATGTCAATGAGTGATTCTCATTGTCCCAGGGATGGATTTCACGTGGCCTTTCTTCTTAAAATTCTCTGAATCCCAATGTTGTCTCTTCACTCTGCTCAACTCCTGCTTCACACTGACAGGAACCTAAGTGCAAGGTGGCCACTTAGGTATTTCCTTTACAAGGTCTCCCTTTACACAGCTTATAGTATGGTGCTAATATGTTCTCCAGGCATGGGAAATAGGCTTGTGTAAGGCTGGTTGGCATTTGGGACCTCAGAGGATTTTAGAAAAAAAAAATCCAGACAGTTCAGCATAGTCTTGCCATCTGTGTATTTTTTATCTCTGTAACTATCCTGGTCTCTGTCCTTTTGTGTTTTGTTTTGTTTTGCTTTGCTTTGCTTTGTGTTTGTCAGTGGTGTGGGTGGTGGTGTATTTGGAGCTATGTGAGATGTATAGTACACCAAGCATGTGTATAATTGCTTGAAGAGATTTCAGGTTTGTCAGTCTCTGTTGTGAAAAATGTATTCTTCCTACCCAGAAGCTTTGATTTTGGTAATACTGGAACACTATCAAGCTCCTGGTATCCTCCCTGCATGCTTTTCAGCGAGTGAATGTACTCATTCCTTTGCTCAAAATGCTCCTAACAACACATTCTTCTAATGAATAGGTGCATCAGAGATTGGAGGGAAACCTTCAGTCCCAGCAGAAGGAGAGGGAGTTGGGCAATCAGAAAAAGAAGTTCACAGAAAAGCTGCAGCATTACTCTATTGTCTCCTGATGAGGTATGTACCAGAGTGGGAAATGGGAAGTCTTGGACTAGCCTGAGAGTATGAAGCCTGCATGAAAAGCCATGAGCATCTTGTGGAGAGCATGTCTATGCAAGGCTAGAAAGGACAGGGATGCTGCTTTTTTTCCACAGCTGATGTCACAGAGCAATGAGGAACGGTTTTTTTTAGAAGAGGTCTTTATTCTTCTGGATCTCACATGGAATGTATCTGACTTCTGACATCCTCATTGAGTCAGAGAATTATTGTGTGGCAGAAATAATCCTGTGGGTGTCCAGTCTGGTGCTATAAATCCATGTCTTTTATGAGCTCTACAGTGTGAACATGGGCAGAATTTCAGTTAGTCTCTGACATAGGTCACATTCTGCTGAGATTACTCTGACACAGTGAGGCATGCTTTGTACACACTGGAAACTTTATTCACCCTATACTACAAATTACAGGCATGTGGCATGTGTTACCTTTCATCTATGCACTATCTGGAAGAAGCCTTGTGCTAGCCATGTCTCACTTCCATGTGGGTCTCCACATAGCTACTAGCTCTTTGGGTAAATGCAAGTAGATAGTTAAATAGCATGACTTCTTCTCTTTGCATTTATCCAGATAGATAAAAGTTTAAAATTAGCCTTTCTAAGACTAAACTGTCCAGAATCTATGATTCTGAGTGAGACCCTTCTTCTCTTTAGATAAAAACTCAAGGCTTGAGGCATTCTGTTATCTCTTCCCCAAAACCAGTCATATATATATATATATATATATATATATATATATATATATATAATTTTTTTGTTTAATTTTATATAACAAAGTCCAATTAAATGAAAACAAACATTTATACACAATATTTGGAAATTTGGGCGTCGTTCTTTCCAAACTACTTCCTGCCGATAAGGGGCGCTGTCTTGGGGGATTCGAAGAAGATTCAGATGTCCTAGCTGTAGTCTGTAGGGCTGTTTTGTCCAGCTGTTTGGAATGTAGGATCAGCTTGTACTCTGTTTCAGGCGGTCTGGCGTGATCAAACCACATTAGTCTGGAAGGAATCCACATCTTTTCATTTTCTGTGGAAACAAAAATAGAAATCGTTTTCCCCAGTAACTTGGTCTTCAACTTAAATTTTGGAGTCAAAGCGTGTTTTTTTTTTTTAATTTATTATTTTACATGTCGATCCCAGTTCCCTCTCCCTCCCTCCCTCCCTCCCTCCAGCCCTCCCTCCCTCTTTCCCTCCCTTTTCCCCTCTCTACCCTCTCCCATGCACTCTAAACACCCTCCCCTCCCAATCCCCCCACCACAATACCATATGTAGGGGAATGCCATCCAGTTGGGGTCATGTAGATCTGACAGGTCCTGTGAAGTAGGGACTAGGGCTTCTCTCCTGTCTCTAGAATAAGGCAGTTATCCCTCCATGGGGGATATGTTTGCAAAGTCCTTTTGTGCAGCAGGGATACATCCTGGCTCCACTGTCTGAGGTCTCTTAGACTGCTCAGACCTTCTGCCTGAGACCCATATTCAGGGAGATCCGAGTCAGTCCCCTGCTGGCTTCCCAGCTATCAGTCTAGTGGCCCTTAGCTCCTCCTTGTTCAGGTATGCTGTCTCTATGTACTTCTACTGCATGGTCTTGTCCTCGCCATCTGCTTCTGGGTTCTAGTTAGACTCAGTGTTTATGTATGGGTGTTTGCTCCTATTTTCAACAGGCATTAGTTGAGGGCTCCATGGAGAAGTTAGTTGTTGATCTCACTCTCCAGGAAGGGCATTTATGATAGCCTTTCCACGGAAGCTGAAATTGTTAGTTGGGAGCAGTCTTGTAGTTCCCTCGACCTTTCTTTGTGTTCAACTTTATCTTCAAACCAATATTGGCTCCCTCTTTTATGTTCTCTCTCTCTCTGTCTCTGTCTCTCTCTCTCTCTTTTCCTATTTTCCATTCCTAACCAGGCTCAATCCTCCTGGTCGCACATGCCTTTCTCTCCTCCCCCTCATTTTCTCCTACTTCTCTCTCCATTTGCTGTCCTCCCCCACTTTACCTGAGCTCTGGGGGACTTGTCCCTTCCCAGTTCTGTGAGGGACTTTATATGAATCTCTTAGAATTCAACTTGTATCCTAGTTCCTCTGGTGATGTGAATTATAGGCTGGTGATCATTTGACCTAGTTCTAAAATCCATATATGAGTGAGTACATACTGTGTTTCTCTTTTTGTGACTGGGTTACCTCATTCAGGATGGTTTCTTCAAGTGCCATCCACTTGCCTGCGAATTTCAAGATACCATTATTTTTTTCTGCAGAGTAGTATTCCATTGTGTAGATGTGCCACATCTTCATTAACCATTCTTCAATTGAGGGGCATCTAGATTGCTTCCAGGTTCTTGCTATTACAAATAGTGCTGCTATGAACATCGTTGAACAGATGTCTTTGTTGCATTGATGTGAATCCTTTGGGTATATGCCTAAGAGGGGGATTGCTGGGTCCTGTGGTAAACTAATTCCCATTTTCCTGAGGAACCGCCATACTGATCTGTATGAGTTTGCACTCCCACCAGCAGTGGAGGAGTGTTCCCCTTTCTCCACATCCTCTCCAACATAAGTCATCACTGGTGTTTCTAATTTTAGCCATTCTGGCAGGGGTAAGATGGTATCTCAAAGTTGTTTTGATTTGCATTTCCATGATAGCTAAGGATGTGGAGCATTTTCTTAAGTGTCTTTCAGCCTTTTTGATTTCCTCCATTGAGAATTCTTTCTTCAGTTCTGTACCCCATTTTTTAATAGGGTTATTTGGTGTTTTGTTGACTAATTTCTTGAGTTCTTTGTATATTTTGGAGATCAGCCCTTTGTCGGATATAGGATTAGTGAAAATCTTTTCCCAGTCAGTGGGTTGCCTTTTGGTCTTGTCAACTGTGTCCTTTGCCTTACAGAAGCTTCTAAGTTTGAAGAGGTCCCATTTATTAATTGTTTCTTTCAGTGTCTGTGCCCCTGGAGTTATGTTCAAGAAGCGGTCTCCTATACCAATTTGTTCAAGGGTACCTCCTACTTTCTCTTCTAAGAGGTTCAATGTGGCTGGATTGATGTTGAGGTCTTTGATCCATTTGCACTTGAGTTTTGTGCATGGCGACAGACATGGGTCTATCTGCAGTCTTCTACACACCCTCATCCAATTGTGCCAGCACCATTTGTTGAAGATGCTGTCTTTGCCCCATTGTATAATTTTAGCTGTTTTGTCGAAAATCAGGTGTTCATAGGTGCGTGGATTAATATCAGGATTTTCAATTCGATTCCATTGGTTTACCTGTCTATTTTTATGCCAGGCTGTTTTCAGAACTATAGCTCTGTAGTAGAGCTTAAAGTCAGGAATGGTGATGCCTCCTGAAGTTCTTTTATTGTATAGGGTTGTTTTGGCTAGCCTGGGTCTTTTGTTTTTCCATATAAAGTTGATTATTATCCTTTCAAGGTCGGTGAAGAATTGTGGTGGGATTTAAATGGGGATTGCATTGAATCTGTCGATTGCTTTTGGTAAGATTGCCATTTTTACTGTGTTTATCCTACCTAACCAAGAGCATGGGAGATCTTTCCATTTTCTGGTATCTTCTTTAATTTCTTTCTTTAGAGTCACAAAGTTCTTATTATATAGGTCTTTTACTTCTTTGGTAAGCGTTACACCAAGATACTTTATGTTGCTTCTGGCTATTGTAAAGGGTGATGTTTCTCTGATTTCTTTCTCTGCCTCTTTGTCATCTGAAAAAAATAGGGCTACTGATTTTTTTGAGTTTATCTTGTATCCTGCTAGTTTGCTGAAGGTGTTTATCAGCTGTAGGAGTTCCCTGGTAGAGTTTATTGGGTCGCTTATATAAACTATCATATCATCTGCAAATAGAGACAGTTTGACTTCTTCCTTTCCAATTTGGATGCCCTTGATCTCCTTTTGTTGTCTTATAGCATTAGCTAGAACTTCTAGTACGATATTGAAGAGATATGGAGAGAGAGGACATCCTTGTCTTGTTCCAGATTTTAGAGGAATTGGCTTAAGTTTCTCTCCATTCAGTTTGATGTTGGCAATTGGTTTGCTGTATATTGCTCTTATTATGTTTAGGTATGTTCCTGTTATCCCTGACCTCTCTAATACCTTTATCATGAAAGGGTGTTGAATTTTGTCGAAGGCTTTTTCCGCATCTAGGGAGATAATCATATGGTTTTTCTTTTTCAGTTTGTTTATATGGTGGATCACGTTGATAGATTTTCGTATGTTAAACCATCCCTGTAATCCAGGTATGAAGCCTACTTGATCATGGTGGATGATTTCTCTGATGTATTCTTGAATTCGGTTTGCCAGTATTTTATTGAGTATTTTTGCATCGATGTTCATCAGGGATATTGGTCTGTAGTTTTCTTTCTTAGTTGGGTCTTTGTGAGGTTTGGGTACCAAAGTTATTGTGGCCTCATAAAAAGAGTTTGACAATAAACCTTCTGTTTCTATCTTGTGGAACAGTTTGAGGAGTAGTGGTATTAGTTCTTCCTTGAATGTCTGGTAGAATTCTGCACTGAATCCATCTGGCCCTGGACTTTTTTTCGTTGGAAGGCTTTCGATGACTGCTTCTATTTCATTGCCGGTTATAGGTCTATTTAAGTTGTTTGTCTGTTCTTGATTTAATTTTGGTAAGTGATAGTTATCCAGAAACTTGTCCATTTCCTTTGAATTTTCAATTTTTGTGGAATACAGATTTTCAAAGTATGACCTGAAAATCGTCTGGATTTCCTCTGTGTCTGTTGTTATGTTCCCCATTTCGTTTCTGATTTGGTTAATTTGCATGTTCTGTCTCTGCTTTTTTGTTAATTTGGATAATGGTTTGTCTATCTTGTGGATTTTCTCAAAAAACCAACTCTTTGTTGCATTGATTTTTTGTATTGTTTTCCTGGTTTCTATTTTGTTGATTTCAGCCCTCAAGTTGATTATTTCCTGGCGTCTACTCCTGCGGGGTGAATTCGCTTCTCTCTGTTCTAAGGTTTTCAGTTGGGCTGTTAATTCTTTTATGTGACTATCCTCTGTTTTCTTCATATGGGCACTTAGTGCAATGAACTTCCCTCGTAGCACTGCTTTCAAAGTGTCCCATAAGTTCGGGTATGTTGTATCCTCATTCTCGTTGAACATTAGAAAGTCTTTAATTTCTTTATTTCTTCTTTGACCCAGGAGTGGTGCAATTGCACATTGTTCAGTTTCCATGAGTTTGCAGGTTTTCTGATATTTGTGTTGTTGTTGAATTCCAATTTTAAAGCATGGTGGTCCGATAAGATACAGGGGACTATTCCTATTCTCTTGTATCTGTTGAGGTTTGTTATGTCTCCTAGTATGTGGTCGATTTTAGAGAAGGTTCCATGTGGAGCAGAGAAGAAGGTATATTCTTTTGTCTTTGGATGGAATGTTCTATAGATGTCTGTTAGCCCCAGTAGAGACATAACTTCTGTTAATTCTTTTGTTTCTTTGTTGAGTTTCTGATTTGTGGTCCTGTCTAGTGTTGAGAGTGGTGTATTGAAGTCTCCCACTATATGTGTGTGAGGTTTTATATGAGCTTTGAGTTTTAGTAGTGTTTCTTTTACGAATGTGGATGACTTTGTATTAGGGGCATAGATGTTCAGAACTGAGACTTTGTGTTGATGGATTTCTTCTGAGATGAATATGAAATGACCGTCTTCATCTCTTTTGACTAGTTTTGGTTTGAAGTCTAACTTGTTAGATATTAGGATAGCTACGCCTGCTTGCTTCTTATTTCCATTTGATTGGAAAATCTTTTCCCAACCCTTTACCCTGAGGTAATGTCTATCTTTGGAGCTAAGATGTGTTTCTTGTATGCAGCAGAAGGATGGATTCTGTCTTCGTATCCATTCTGTTAGTCTGTGTCATTTTATAGGTGAGTTAAGACCATTAATGTTGAGGGTGAGTAAGGAGCATTGATGGTTGATGCTTGTTTGATTTAGGTTTGTTGTTGGCAATGGTATTGTGAATATATTTGTTCTGCTTCACCCTAGGTTTCTGGTGTAGTTGGATTATCTGTTGCCTACATTTTTGTGGGCGTAGTTACCTTCCTTGGGTTGGAATTTTCCTTCTAATACTTTCTGTAGGGCTGGATTTGTAGATACATATTGGGAAAATCTGGTTTTGTCATTGAATATCTTGTTCTCTCCATCTATATTGACTGAGAGTTTTGCTGGATATAGTAGCCTAGGCTGGCATCCGTGTTCTCTTAATACTTTTAGAACATCTATCCAGGACCTTCTGGCCTTGAGGGTTTCCATGGAGAAGTCAGGTGTAATTTTGATAGGTCTGCCTTTATATGTTACCTGTCCTTTTTCCTTCGCTGCTCTTAATATTCTTTCTTTATTCTGTATGCTAGGTGTTTTGATTATTATATGTCGAGGGGTCTTTTTTCTTTGGTCCAGCCTATTTGGGGTTCGGTATGCTTCTTGTACTTTCATGGGCATGTCCTTCTTCAGATTTGGAAAGTTTTCCTCGAAGATTTTGTTGAATATGTTTTCGGCACTTTTGAGCTGAGCTTCCTCACCTTTGTCTATGCCTATTATTCTTAGGTTTGGCCTTTTCACGGTGTCCCACATTTCCTGGATGTTTTGTGTTAATGATTTGTTGGATTTATGATTTTCTTTGGTCAATGAATCTATTTCTTCTAGTTTATCTTCTGCGCCCGAGATTCTCTCTTCCATCTCTTGAATTCTATTGGTTATGCTTGTGTCCGTAGTTGCCGATTTTCTGCCCAGCTTTTCTATTTCCAGCATTCCTTCCATTTGTGTTGCCTTTATTTTCTCAATTTCAGTTTTCAAGTCTTGAACCATTTCCTTCACCTGGTTAATTGTTTTTTCTTGGCTTTCTGTACTTTCCTTAAGGAATTTGTTCATTTCTTCCACTTTTTTGTTTGTTTTTTCCTCCATTTCTTTAAGGGATTTTCTCACATCTTCTTTGAGGGCCTCTATCATTTTTATGATGGTAATTTTTAAGTCGTACACTTCTGCATCCTCTGCTTTGTTGTTGTGTTCCATTCTAGTTGGTGTAGATTCCCTAGATTCTGGTGGTGTCATGTTTGTCTTTCTGTTGTTAGGTGTTCTCTTGTATTGCCTTCTTCCCATAGTTTCTTCCAGTAGGTGTTGGTGGTGTCTCTTCCCTCTCTCTATGGTCCTTCCTTATATGGATTTGAGATTCAATATCTGTAGCTCTGTGTGGTCCAAGATCTCTAGGAGGTTTCTCAGCAGACAGGGATCCAGGGATGGGGTCAAGGATGAGGATCCAGAAGAAGATGCCAGCAGGTACTCACAGTGGTCCTCTGGCCAATAGCTCTGGCCAATAACCGGCAGAAGAGGAGGAGGGCTGAGCTTGAACTTGAGAAGGTTTTGCAGGGTAGTGGGATCTCACTGGAAACTGGCGCTCTCCCGCTGAGACAGCGTTCTTTGGCAGAGGCCCGGATTTGGGTGTCAAGGATCTTGCCCTCAGGAACTCTGAGTGGAACTGCAGAGATAGGCGGATCTCTGGGAGGGGCCCAGGACTCCAGCAGAGGACTGGAGGCGGGGTCAGAGACCAAGCCGGTGGAAATTACAGGTGGTCCCGTGTGGATAGTCAGGTCTCCTTTGTTCGGAGTTGCTCCGAGAGGTCTCCAAAGTCCCCAAAACCAGTCTTATGGTGTCCAAATTGACAGTTCAATCTATTGTTGCCACTTGCCTTACTGTAGTAGTTGTAGCAGATGAATGAGTGAGAGCCTAGGAATGTAACTCCGGGATAATGTACTTGTACTTAGTTCAATCTTAGTACTAGGGGAGGAAAGTATGAGAAATTAACCCTGTTACATCCTTCAGAGATGCATACAGTAAACTGGAGTTTTCTTTGCTGCTATTAATATGTTACAAACTGATCTCTTGCCTTTTAATGGAGCGTAACAGCCATTCATTAGGGGATGAAAATGTCAAATGAAAGCCAGACATATACAGAGACCCTAAATAGAGATATATTACATATAAATTCTCTGTGCTGCTGGACTGGCAAGATGACTAAGCAGGTAGAGGTAATGCAGACAAGCATACAGAACTGAGGATTTTTCACTTGTTAGCCATTGAATTGAAGGAGTGAATGAATAATGCAACCAATTGTCCTCTGAGATGAATGTGGGTGGGGTGCAATGCCTTGGACTACAGCTGCTAAGACACCTGAATCCCCACTCCTCACCCATTCTAAAATCACTCCATGCGATGCTCTCTGAGGTGAGAATCAACTGCTGCAAGTGGTCCACTATCCCACAGACATGCCACAGCACAAAATGCCCACAACATATATCAGTACCCAATATGTCAATGCAAGAAAAATTTGACCACCAATTCCCATACCAGACAACTCTCAACTGTGTATTGTCAAGTGACATAGACATTCATGACCAAATGTTGAATGAAGGAAAAAGAGAGTTTGTCTCAAGATTCAGAACACGGATAGGATGAATGTATACAATGCGAAAATGCTACTATGGAAGGTACCGTAATGCCTTCAAAGGGTGTTCTGGAAGGTTTCTTGTACACATAGGGAAGAAGGATACCTGGATTTGTGCCTGACAACATACACACACACAGTGATGTTTTCCTTATGGACAAACTCTCACAAGGATGGACAGTGGCCTTGCTGTGACAGAGGGGAGAGATTGTCTTTTCCCCTTCATTCCCTTCTGGCTTTGGCACATTCTACAACTATTCAGCACTTACTGAATTCTATTAGGGTTACCTTTAGCTGTTGAGAAGTAAATCTTCATCTGCCCTTAAATTTTCTAACAGATTAAATAATGGAATGTCCCTAACGTGTCAGCATGGGGGAAATAGATATCCCTGAAACGACCTGCCAATAATGAGGCGGTCTCATGCATGGGGGTGTGGTGACATGTCACCGATCGCAGTACCAGGGAATTAGTGACAGAATAATCAGGAGGCAGAGGCACATCTGGGCTACAGGAGACCCTTTCTGGAGTAAAAAATCAAAATAGAAATGAAGAAGTGGCAATGTTGACAGAACAACTGTGGAAACATGGGATGGCTTGGCACTCTGTGTTGTCATTTCTGGTCCCCAAGTGGTGTCAGTTGGAGAGCTGGAAGTCTCCTCCATTTGAGAGACAAACCTGGATTTAATGCAACAATGAGGACCCTCCCTTATTAGCCAGTAGAGGTAATTATTGGCCTCACAACATGAAAGACTGAGGTATAATTCAAGGTTGCTCTTCCAGTATAAATAACAAAGACATAAATGTTTTAACACTTCCTGGATGGACTTTAATAGGGTCTTGGCTCACTGGAGACTTAGTGTTTATTTGAACAGTGTGCTTAAGCAGCTTATTATACTAGTGGGTGAGACAAGAGGGTCTGGCCAAAGCCCAGGAATTTGCATGTCAACAAGACCTCCTAGGGTAATGGTTCTCAGCCTTCAGAATATTATGGTAGAGTAGATGCCACTGCAGGGCATATTGACAAGAATAAAGCATCATCTGGAAGAAACCATTTCTCAGTACATTCTGAGATCTGCTGTGGTAAAGGAGCAGCACAGCCATGCCTCTCCCTTCCTAGCTTTGCATAGACAAGATCTCCATCCCAGGCATGTGGCTTCTGTGCAGGCTCCACCCATTCTTGCCTAGTCTGAAGCCTGCTCCCAAAACTGCTTAGCTGGAGAAGTAAGAGAGACACCTCACCATACCTGAGATCATTCCCTACATTCCCCAAGGGACAAGGGTAGAGTGCACATGGGCCTGAATTTTTTTTATTGTTTTTTTGTTTGTTTGTTTGTTTGTTTGTTTCAGACTCCACTAGAAGGTGAACTGTGTTGAAGTGTGTGCTGGGTAAGAAGTCTCTAATTGCTTATATAAAAAGCGGAGCAAAGATGGAGCTCAGGTTAGAACGTTTTGGTATGGATTAAATATGGGGTGAATATGGGCAACCTGGAAACCTGAATGTAGAGCCTCTAGGGGAGCCTGAACAACTCTGTAGTTTGGGCTCTAATTATTCCTACAGGAAAACATCCTGCCTGTGTTCAACTCCTCTGCCCCTAAATCTTCTTATAATAGGAAAAATACTTTCACTGGAAACATATGCACCCTGCACAGAGCCTGTATTCTGTAGGAGTGAGCTGTGTGCAGATCTGCCAAAACATAGGATCTTCTCTCAAAAGGTGATGTTCCAGAAGGAATATATAGTGAAGGAACACACACTGTTCTCCACAATTTACGTTTTTCCTGCTAATTTTAGGGCTACATAGGGAGACTTGAGGGGAGACACAGGGACAAGGTACTGAGAAAATACCAGAGAAGTCAGAAAGCAATAATTAGTAAACAATCCCCAGAAACACCAAAGATCTAACAGTGTTCCCTGGAGAAGTTCTTGTTGACTCGGTCACCACAGTACTATGAGGTATTCTTTCTCTGGCTGTGTCTGAGAGCCATCGAGATGGAAAGAATCCCAACACCTACAGAGATCCTGGGGCTGGAGACCTACTGGGATCTCGCTGCTGCTGCTGCTACCTTGGTATGCTACCTTTTCTTGGAGACCCTGAAGTGAGGCTGCCAAGTCCCTTTGCTGTGGGACCAGCTCCTTCTGCCTCAGCAGGTTCTTCATCTTTCATTAATGCATTCTTGTTCCTGTTCATTAAGGATTACGTTCTCAGTGGAGGTTTGCTCACTCACATGTGCACACACACAAATTCATGACCACATAAGTATATGTATGCACACATATAAGTACATTGTACTGCAGGGGAATGTTTAGTTTTCAGTCAATGCATTTACCAGAGATACTGTTGAAAAGAAGGGCAACTTTATTTGGATGAGAAACGAACACATTGGGCATGTGAGAGTAGCAGCTCAGTCATTGAAGTCCCTATCCTGCAAACCTAATGCAGACCCAGGTGGACCTCTAGGGTTCTGGGCCATTAGTCACTCCTGGTAGGAAGTTCTTCAGTCTGTGTAGTATAGGATGGTGTCCCAGCACAGGACCACTGGATGGTGGTGGACCAGCTCACTGGTCTTGTTCACTGCATCCCAGTTGCTGCCTACTAGGTGAACAATTTCCGGCAATCAGAGCTCCCTTTGCTACAGGCTACCTCGCTTCCAACCCAAAGCAATGAGCTCAGGAAACTACAAAATCCTCACAACCTGTATCCAATAGAGACTGATTTAAACTCACAGTGAACAACTTTGAAGAGAAACAGTTTCTGAGTTATGCAGATACAGCACACGGTGAGTGCTTTAGACCTACATGAGTCTGAGAGGGGGCGCTGAGAGGGCCCCATTCTCACACCACAGCAGGGCTTTGTGACTTCTGCTCGACTGAGATGCAGCTGGAATCACACTGCAAGTCAGACTCTCTCAAGGAATAAATATAGTCCAAGATTTGAGACCATTGTTAAGTGAGCCAAAGCCAGGCAATAGTGCACAGAAAATGACAGCAAACAATGCAGGTGAGGACAAAACAGGGGACAGAGAAGACACAGTGAGCTACCTGACTATTGAGTATGCACTCACCATTCACCCAGACAGCTGAAGGGACTCAAACCTTCCACCAGCCCATCCAGCCTCTCAGACACCTTGATTTGCCACAGTGGCCTCCTCCTCATTTCCCTGTACCACATTCCCTTGGTTTTCTCCAAAGCCTTTTCAGTCAGATAATTTTTTCCCTCTACAAATGCCTAAAAATCACTGAGTTAAAGTAGGCTTTGTGTCCTTTTGTCCTAAGAGCTAGGTGGAAATGAAGAAAGTTGGGAATAGCATACAATATTTGATGGATGCAAAGTGAGCGAGCACAGTACTGTCTCAATAAAGATCAACGCCATCATCATTAAAGATATTTCATAAGTAACTGAACACATAAATATGTGTAAATGCACAAACACAAAAGTGAATTTGTTCCACATATACACTTGCACATATAATCAGCTATATTCACAACATTGCACACAAGCACTTAAACCTACAATACAGGAAACATCAGCAGACAAAAACACAGACTAACACATTGGTACACACACACACACACAACACTCACAAAACACTATTGTGAAAAAAAGCAACAGAACACATGCACAAAAAGAGAGAGAGAGAGAGAGAGAGAGAGAGAGAGAGAGAGAGAGAGAGGAGGAGAGGGGGAGAGGGAGAGGGAGAGGGGGAGGGGGGAGAGGGAGAGGGAGAGGGAGAGGGAGAGAGATGAAACCCACATACCAGACATACCAGGCAACTCTCAACTCTGTTTCCCTGCTGTGAGGGAGCAGACCCCAGAGGCTCTGGAGGTTCTGGAAGGTTTCTTTTACACAGCCAGGAAAGGAGACCTGAATCTGTGCATGACAACACACACACATATCCTGATGTTTTCTTAACAAAGATCTGAAGTGAGGGAGCACTGGCACTGTTGTGATAGTAGAGGGGAGAGAATGGCTTTTCCCCTTCCTTCCATGCTGGCTGTAGTACATTCCAGTATCATTTGGCACCTACTGAATTCTATCTGGATTACTGTTAACAAGGGTATCTTCACCTGCCATGCGTGTTTTGCATCAGATGACAATTATGGAAGGACTCCCATAGCAGCATGCAGGAAAGGACATCACTGTAGTGACTATCCAATAAAGATAGCATGCAATGCCTGGGGGTGTAATGACATGTTTCTGATCCCAGCACCAGGGCAGAAGAATCAGGAGGCTGAGGCTAGCACGGACCACATGAGAGCCTATCAGAAATAATAATATAAATAAGATGGAGAAGTGGTGGGAAGATCAACAGAGCAATCTGTGGAAACAGGGGTTGACTGTGTGTTCTCAGACCAGTCTCCCACATGTATCAGTTGGAGACCTGAAAATCTTCTGATTGAGGGACAACCCTGGATTCATGCAACAGGCAGAACCTTCCCTTAGCACCCAGCAGATCCAAGGCCTTGCAGACAACTGCTTGGCCTCAGAATATGAAAGTCTTAGGTATAATCAGGAGAAGCTCTTGTAGCTTAAATACAAGAAGTCATAACTTCCTGGAGAGACTTTACAGAGTTCTGGCTTAATGACTTCTTAGTATTAAGTAGAAAAGTGTGGAGAAGTAGGTTTATTATATCCATGGACCTGCCCAGAGGGTCTGACCAAAGCCCAGGAATCTACAGGTCATCAAGTCCATCTAGGGGATTGGTTCTCAACCTTCCTAATTCTGAGACAGACTTTGGCAGGTGTCACTACAGGGAGAGAGAAACTGTCTACCTGAATAGTGGAGGACCCAAATGACATGGAAGGACAGAGCTCCTTTCCAGCAACTGCTGAATTTTCCTGTTGGAAAGCTCCCATGGTCACTTGTTTCTCTGTTTGCGGTGGCTGAGAGCCCAGTGGATTCTTACTGGAGGCCTAAACTGAATTTCCCATAAAGCTTACAAGCTTGCTCTTCTGGCAAGTCAGCAGAGGGCAAAGGCAGGACCAAATCTATTTGATTAGAGGCCTCTGGAGAAGTCCACCCACATCAAGAAAACCCATTTCCAGCTTGAATGTCAGGATCCATGCTGGATAAAAATGAAAGAAGACCCCAGTCATGCTGAGCATAATAGGCAGTGAGTTATATGGCAGCTGAAATGAAGGTGCAGGGTATCAGGAAGCATCAGGTGGCTCCACAAAAATCCAGAGCATCTTTCTCTTACAATATGTTTTATGATCATTTTTTATTTAAATCTAAAATATGCTTGTTTTATATGTGAATCCCAGTTCCCTCTCTCTTACAAGACTTATGCTGAGAATGATCATTCTATTTTAAAAGAAAAGACATGCGCCCCCACCCCGCTGTGCTTAGCTGCTGATATTGTGGGTTAGACCTGGACTACTGTTAGCTGTTGAGCAAAGGATTACCAGACTACAAGCCACACCACCAGAGAAGCTAGGAAGCTAGGAGGACTCTAAGACAGACATGCATGTTCCCCCAGAAAAGGGGAAAGGGACAAGATCTCGGCAAATGAGCAGCATAGAGATAGGTGAGACTGAATTAAGAGGAAGAGAAGGGGAGAAGAGGGTGGGAGAGGAGGGCATGAGAGAACAGGAAGATAGAGTCGGTGGTGGTGGGGGAAATACAGGAGAGCAAGAAATGGGGTACTATATAATACAGGGAGCCTTTATAGGTGTAACGAGAACTCTGTCATTAGGGAACTGTCCAGAGATCTAGAAGGATGACCCCAACTAACAAACTAAGCAAAGGTGGAGAGGCCATGTTAAATGCCTTTCCCCTATAATGGGATTGAGGACTACCTTATATGCTATCCAAGAGCCTTCATCCAGTAGCTGCTAGAAGCAGACACCTACAGCTAAACTCTGATACTAACTCAGGAGGAGTGATGACCAAAGGGGTCAAGACCAGGTTGGGGAAGCCCACAAAACAGTTGACCTCAGCAAGGGGGAGCTCATGGACTCCAGACTAATTGCTGGGAAGCCAGACTAGGACCCAGCCAGAACTCCTAAATGAGGGTGTGTTAGGAGGACTGGACAGGCTATGGAGCCTCTGGTACTGGATCAGTATTTACCCCTAGTATACACATGGAATTTGGGAGCCCATTCCACATAGAAAAATACTCTTTCAGCCTACACACACACACACACACACACACACACACACACACACACACACGGAGGAGGGCCTAGGCTCTGCTCCAAATGATGTGACAGACTTTGAAGATCCCTCATGGAAGGTCTTACCCTCCCTGGGGAGCAGAATGGGGATGAGATAGGGAGTGGGGTTGGTGGGGGCAGAGGAGGAAGGGAAGGAGAGGGAACTGGAATTGACATGTGAAACAAGATTGATTGTAATAGAATATGAAAAAGTATTTAAATATTGGGGATTATTTGATGTGTAGGAGAGCTTTACCTGCTTGTATCTCTGTGTTCCATGTGCATGGGGTGTTCATAGAGGTCAGAAGAGAGCAATTGATTCCATGCATTTAGAGTTAAGGTATTTGTGAGCTCTTTTGTGGGTGCTGGGATTCACAAGGTCCTCTGGAAAAGCAGCCAGTGCTCATAATGCTGATTCATGTCTCCTGCCACTCAGACTAAATTTCATCACAAATGAGGGCAGTTTTAATAACAATACAGACAATAATGATGATGTTGATGATTTCTAGAGAAGTTACAGTTGAAATGAAAGGAACCAACATGTTTAAGACATGAATGATAGAGTTCCCACAGTGCTGGATTGCACCTAGAAGGGGCTGCTGGGGCCAGGGCACTGAGCTACTTTCTATTTCCTCCTCTGCCCATACTCAGAGCTGCTACCTCCTCCCTGTTCCCAGGCCCTGGAAGCAAAGTGTCCACCCCTCCTTGCCCCTTGCTTGGAGGTATGAAATATTATTTGTGATAGCTTGAGCCAGGCCTTGGTGTACCCAGAGCTCCCCCCAACCCGTGCACTTCCAAGTAAGGCGCTAAGTGACAGCTTCCTCATGCTTTCCGTGAGCAGAGAAGCCTTACTTATTACCTCAAGAACAAGCTGGAGTTATACCACGCTTTCCACTAGTGCCTTCTTCCTTTATGGGCCTTGCTGCTGTTTCACACAACTTGTACAAGAGGATCGTAGTGCCATGCCTGGTGTGGGTGAGTGCTACTCTGGGATCTGTCAGAGTTTGTACAATTGGCCAGGGCACCTGTGCTTGCTCATCAGGCATGACCAAAGCGGTACCACAGACTCAGGCTTGGGCATCCGATATGGCCACTACTATGCCTGGTGGAGGTGTTGGGGTGGTCTGGAGCTCCACACCCCCACTTTCCTCAAGCAGCCCCAGAGCTCCTCATCCTCCAACTCAGAGGCCTCATGGCATTAGGCACTGGGACCTCAGGCTCCTTTGCAGCAGCTCAGTGGGAGCTGTGCTTCTCTTGGTCCCTGGGAGATAGGACCTGCTGACACTGCAAGCCCAGTGTGTAACCTGCTTCATTGTGTCTTGTGCCAACAATGCCTTTGCCTGGGGCCTGGGGCCTGGGGCCTGGGGCGGGGCTGAGCATCCTCATCACACAGCACTCTATCCAGAGACACAGCTTCTCTTACTACCTCATCCAACCACAGAGCCTGGGGGCCTCGTGCTGACTTCCCAGGCCTTGGGCTTTTAGCTGCTGAGCCTCTGACAGAGTTGACTGCCTTCTATTCATTCACCAGATGTCTCCCCTCCAGGTACTCACTGGGAGATCACTACAGCTGCCTGAGCTGCTTGCTGAGGTCTGGTGGTCTCAAGTGTCTCCAAGTCCCCCAGCCTGGAGCCCTGCCATTGACTACCCCTTTCCAGCCACCTCTCCTTCTGAAAGGAATGAGACAAGGGAGTACCTGGGAGGATTAGGGGAGGTGGTACCAGGGCACCAGCTGCTATAGACCAACTGCTGGCCAGGGTTAGTACCTGAAATCCAACTCTGCTGCGAGGGTTGCTCACCTTCCCTGTTGGTTTTCTTCTTTCACTGTTTTAATTTTGCGGCTGTTGTTAATACTGAAACTTGTTTGTTGAAACATAAGTGAGCAAACTCTTAGTAATAAACTCCAATCTGCACTCTTGCTTCTCTGCTCTCCACTCTGCAGCTGCCCTTCTCTCCTCCCATGTTCTGCAAGCAAATTTCCATCCCTCCCTGCCCCTTTGCTTTACTAAACTTGCTTCAGCCAGACCCTGCTTCACAGTGTGTTCCTCCCAACCAATGCCCTGCAAGTGCTCACCCACCATTGCCCTGTGCCTGCAGCTGATCTCCAATGATTCAAGGAGCCCTTAACTTCTCAGTAGCAGACAGCGGGTACAAGTGGCCTGGCTTCCTACTGCTGGATCAGGAGCCATCAGGACACACTGACATGACACTGGTCTACAAGGAGAGCAAATTCCTGGACAGCACATTGAGTGAGAAAGGTGAGCGCAGCCAGCACCTCCTGCACTTGCAGCAGCAGAGCAGCAGAAGATGCTCGGAGACTCCCAGATCAACTCCATGCATGACAAGACCAAGCTGTGCCAACCGACCAAGGTAAGCAGCACATGCAAATATAGGACAAAGTGTCAGTTCACACAGGGCCACCAGGAGATGTGCAGCCTCCCTTGGTACCCCAAGTACAAGAAAGAACTTGGTGACACACCTTATACTGAAAGACCCCCACTATGCTTATTGCCTGTTTAAATTGCTCTTGCTAATTTGCCAAGGTCAAGTTATGAGAAAGTACAGGAGGGAATGAGGTGCTGCTCTCATCCAACGCCAACCAGATATCTGTGGTCTACAGCTTGGACCAAAGCAAGGTCAGCAGGGCAGTGTCCAGTATGCTGAGATAGTCATAACTGAATTCTTTGTATTCTTTGTGCCCAACCCAAATAACCAACTGTCCTTGGTTAACTACAACTGCTACATTTAGATGGAACAATGAAATCCCTGTAACCATGCTTCTGCTTCTGTAAGCCTGCTTCTTGCCACCCCAACCCTATATAAACTGCCTGAGTTTTAACCTCAGCACGCTCAGTCCCCCCGAAAGACTGAAGCGTCCACAGGTACCTGTGTAAACAAGAAACAACCTCTTGCACTTGCATCCAGTGGTCTGGTCTCCTCACTTGGGGGCAAGGGCCTTCCCCCTGACAGGCTCCAAACTCTTGGGGTCTCTGGGGGTCTTTCAATACAACATTAGTTTCTGCCATTTCAACCACAAAGCATAGGAGGAGGGGACTGTAGGGGTGAGCAGGGGCCTCCAGAAACAAGAAAGGTTGGCACAACCTATGTGGGTCACCTGGCCAGTTTCTCGGGATTCCCTTTGTGCCACCACTATTTCCCTAAGGGTCTGGAGCTGTCCTGTAGCTTGACAGCGCCACTGCACACATGTTGCCACTGTCCTCATGCTCCTTGTCTTTATCCGGTTCCTCATCTGCATATTCCTGCTCCCCCCACCTCAGTGCACTCCATGCCCTCAGAAGCCCCCAAGGTGTTGTGCCTAGGAAGCTGCTGCAGGAGCAGCCACACTGCTCTATGTTCCTGGAGCATGGAGAACATTCCAGTCGCAGAGACCCGTGCTTTTGTTGCTAGGCAGCCTACTATGGCTACAATGCCTTTGCCATTGACTCTGACACTGAGCAGGCTCATCAGGCCATTGGCTATCTCCACCCACAGCTTTGCTTGGGGAAAAAAACTTCACCCACCACCACAGCCTGCACAGTTCCTGGTGTGTCCCATGCTGTTCACTGTGAAATCCCCACTCAGCTCATGCAAGTCCCTTGTCACCACTTGGCTCCAGTTGCTGTCCTGTTTGCCCAAGTCACATGAATTCCATGTTCTCCCCAGACCCAGGACCCCTATTGGACTGTTGCAGCTACTGAGCTGCTCCATGAGCTCAGGCAGCCTCAACAGTCATGGGCCACCCATGGTCAACTGCCTCTCCAACTCCTATGACTAAGACAAGGGGTCGCCCGTGAGGCATTCAGAGAGGTGCTTCAGGGGCACCAGGCAGGGTAAAAATCCTGCAGACTCTGCTATGAGGGGTCCCTTCCATTTTGGGAATCATATGTTTATTTAATTATTATTATACTATTAGTATTACTATTATTATTATCATTATTTTATCCCAAAGAATTGTTCCCATATAAATAAAAGCTAAAAAATTTTTGTAAGGATTAACAAATATTCTCTTCACAGCCCTTGTGATGTAGGTAGAACAAAAGATACCAAAAACTTGTGTTTAGTTCTCAACAAAACAGAAACAAGGAAAACAACACAAAAATATCAATGCAACAAAGAGTTGGTTTTTTGAGAAAATCAACAAGATAGACAAACCTTTATCCAAACTAATGAAAAAACAGAGAGAGAGCATACAAATTATCAAAATCAGAAACGAAAAGGGTAACATAACAATGGACACAGAGGATATCCAGACAATTTACACGTCATGCTAATTTGATACCTTACCAAATCATAGCCAGTGTTGTGTGGGGATCTCAGCAGACTGGGAGATGGAAAGCAGGCTGTGGGTTCTGGATCAGGGTCCCAGAATGTCTCTGTTTGACACTCAGCAGGTGGCTGGAGAGCCTCAGTGAGTTTTATGACACCAAATGTTGTTTTGAAAAACTCAGTAAAACCCATGTGGAGATTATTGGGGAAAGGGAAGAAAGTGGGGTGTAGTTGTTGGTGAAGCAGGAATAGCGATGGGAGGGGAAGGGGAAGAGGGGGAACAAAGATTGACGGGAAAGGGAAAAAAGAAAGGGACAAATAGATGGGAGGTGCTGGCTTAATAGGAAAGCTACACATGCATATGGAATCCATATGCAGCCACATAACATGTGAAGTAGTCAGGAAACACATGGCACTGAGAGCTGTCTAATTATCTCCATGAAAGTCAGTGCACATACCTTGCCAGTTGCCAGGGGGCTGGGCCAGCATAATGCCTGAGTCCTCATAGCTATAATAATAAAAACAGCATGGCGTTGGCAGAAAAAAAAAAGACAGCGAGATTAATGAAATCCAACCAAAGAACATGATGTGAATCCACACACCTATGAATACCATATTTTTTGACAAACAAATACAAATTTTACATTCTGGAAAAGAGAAAGCATCTTCAACAAATGGTGCTGGCAATACTGGATAACATCATGCAGAAGGATGCAAAGAGACCATTATCTAGCTCCCTGCAGTAAACTCAAGTCCAGGTGGATCTGAAACCTCAACATGAATCCCGTTACATGGAATGTGAGAGAAGAGAAAGTAAGAAGTAGCCTGGAACACACTGGCAGGAGACAACTTCCTGACTAGTACACCATTAGCAGAGACACTGAGAGCAACAATTAATAAAGGGGATCTCCTGAAACAGAAAGCTTCCATATGGCAAAGGACAATGTCAATAAGACAAAATGGCAGCCTACATAATGGGAAGAGTTCTTTACCAACCCCACATCTGACACAGGGCTAAACTCCAAAGTATATGTGGAACCCAAGGAACTAGACACTAAAATACCAAGTAATCCAATTAAACATGTGGGACACATCTAAACATACACTTCTAAACAGAAGAATCACAAATTGCCCAGATATACTTAGGTATTGGTCAACATCCTTTGTAAGCTGGGAAATGAAAATCCAAACATCCCCAAAATTGCACCTTATACCTGTCAGAATGGCTAGGACCAATAACACTAAAAACAGCTTACACTGAAGAGGATGTGGAGCAAGGGGAACACACCTGGTCTTCCGGTGGGAGTGCAAATTTGAATAGGCACTTCAGAAGTCAATGTGTCTGTTTCTCAGAAAATTGGGAATGACTCTGCCTCAAGGAGAGCTATACCAATCTTGGGCATATATCCCAAGGATGTTCAATCATACCACAATGACACTTGCTCAACTAAATTCATAGCAGGTTATTTACAATAGGTAGGCTCTGGAATCTACCTAGATGCCATGAAACAGAAGATTGTATTAAAAACTACAATACTTCATGTAACTTACATGCATGTGAATGGAAGAAGAAGAAATCTACCCGTGTGGTAACACAGATCCAGAAAGACAAACATGATATGTTCTCCTTATAAATGGATATTAGGTGTAAAGGATAACTAGGATACAAACACCAATCCCAGAGAGGCAGGTTGACAGGAAGTGTCAGACATGGAATGCATCTCCTGGATAAACTAGGGGTGGTTTGGGCAAAACAAGGACTAAAAATGGTGAGGGATACAGTTTGATGTCTTGGGCCACTGAAGGAGAGAGACAGTAATGAAAAAAAAGATATTTTGATGGGGGCATTTCAGGGTTTAAGACAAGCCTGGAGTGAAGGAAATGCCCAAGACTCCACACGAAGGAACTAGCTAGGACTCATACCTAAGGTGGAGAGGGTGTCTGAACTGGCCACCTGCTCTAATCAGATTAGAGTCTACACTCATTGACATCAGAGAGCCTTCATGCAGTAATTTATACAGCAGATGCAGGGATCCATCAGGCAATCACCGGCCAGAGTGCTGGATGTCCTATTGAACAGAGGGAGGAGGGATTATATGATCCAGTTGGGGGGTGGGTCATGCTTATGTTGGATGAAACCACAAAGAAAGGTGAAGTGAACGCTTGAGAGCCTACTGACTCTGGACCAACATCTGGGAGCCTGGAAAGGACCAACCTAGGCCCTCTGCATGTGTATGAGCGTCTCAAGGCTTACTCTATTTGCCAGACTCCTTGCAGTGGAGTGCACCAGGAACCCTGTACAGGGCTGGACATCTCCCTGTACTTGAGCTGGCTTTAGGCAATCTATTCCTCAAGCTGGATTACTATGCCCAGCATTGATGTGGGTGGAGGGGGGTGGAGGGAGGATATTGATCAAGCCTTACCTGATATGCCATATTTTGATTACATCCATGCAAGCTGGCCTCTTTCTGAAAGGAGTTGTATAATGGTGCATGGGTGGGTGGTTACTGGGGAGTAGATGGAGGGAATAGGAGGAGTGGAAGGGAATGAAAACTGTGTACTTGATGCAAATTCAATCATATATGAATAAAAATAGGGGGAAAATAGAAATTAGAAAGAGATTAGAGATTTTTATTCCTTCATGATTCTGTTTTTATATTCTAAATTTTTCTCTCATTTGGCCATTTTCCATTTTTAGTGTATCTCTATCCTTCATGTGCAAATTTATATATAAAGTGATGTACAGTATCCAATGGCTCAGCAATGTCTAATAAAAGCTGATTCGATTTCTCAAGTTTAGACTGCTGAGCAATATAACTGCAAGGGAGATAACTACCTTTAGTTGAGTATGAATAATTTGGACATAAAATATGTTTCCTATGCTTTGCAGAAGCATCTGTAAAGGCATTAATAGCAATGTCTACAGAAATTTAAGTTGTAATTCATGTACATCTACATATCCTGTGGATCCCAAGTAATATACTCAAATAAAGCCTGTGATTATCAATGTGGAGCAAATGATCTGCCTCTTTCCTAATGACACACTAAGTTCTTTTGGCTTGTTGCCAGGAAGTCCTTTAAAAAGTTTACTTCTCATCATCAAGTCAAGGCTTTCCTCTCAATAAGGAGATTCTGATAGTTGTGGATAATTGTAGGATAAAAATTTACATGGTACCATTACCTTGTAGACATATAATTTTAGTAGGGCATAACATTTAATTTCACATGTGGAAATTACTAAAAGATTTTCAATCAATCAGAAATCTCTGATTTTGGAAGAAGGTGGTATTGCAGGGTATACTTTGCATCCCAGGAGAGATTTCTTTATAGGACTATCTTTGGCTGAGTTATGAGGAAAGCTGGGTAGTACGGAGGCCATGTTCATTCCACATGACATCTACAGTGCCTTCTCTGAACACTGCATTGAATCATGGAGACCCTGGAATTCTGTGATGTCACCTGTGTTGGAGAAGCACCGCTGATAATGTTAAGATGAACATGTTTGCAAGACTGAGGAGTCACCTTAGGAGAGAAAATAGAGACAGGAGAGAGACCAGAGAGAGGAAGAAGCAAGCTGATCTGTGGCTTCAGTTTAAACCATCATTAAAGAGTGGTTCAGAAGAAAGATCAGTTAAGTCCTGGGCAAGATGTGGGAGCTCTGTGGAGAAAGTTCACTTTAGCTGGGGCTTTAGGTAATGGGGGCACAGAAATTGTTGATTCTGGGAAGAAATTGGACTTCACTGCCTGACATGGCTCCCAGAAGTCAATGATGTGAGGCTAGTAATCTGTCTCTCCCAAATGTCAGGAACTGGCAGGGCAAAAGCTTGAAGTTCGGCTGGGAGCTCTTGGTTTTCAGTCTTACAGGACAGTGAGGCTTGATGCAGGACCAGCATTAAAATGAGACCAGAATGAGGGACTAGTGGAGTTTCTAGCATAAGGCAGGTCATCACAGTACTTCAATGGGAGTGCATAACTTGAAGTACTGAAAACCTTCTCTGTGTGCCCTGAGTTGTCAGTCATGTCCCATTGGGAGTCTGGTATTCATGTTCTGCACCTGTGTGGCTATAGACATGTGCTTTGAGTGACTGGTCAGGATGTTTGGGGTTCTCTGAAAAGACCTGAGTGCCTGTGGACTAGGGTCATTACCTGTATGTGCTTTGTTGGCTTTGTTGCAGGGGAGAGTAGGCTGGCTGGTTCATGCAACTACCTTCAGAGATTGGAGAACTGAGGTTGCCTGCAAAGCACCTAATGCCTGGAACAAAATCCATTGGTTTGTCACTGAGTCACAGTCACAAGACCTTTCTCAACAATTTTTTTTAGGGCTCACAGTGTTCTTTGTATCCTCTATGAATTGTCACAATTCAAGTTTACTTATATTCAACTTCCCATAGGAGCTATTGGAGAACCATCAATTGCCCCAATGCTCCTGACCAATATGAAGGTGAAGTATAAGATGGAGATTCTGAATAGTCAGCTGGAGCAAGTGACAAGGGAAACAAATGAGCAGAGAGATTGCCTCATCTGCATCACTGGAGGATCATCTGACAATAGGTATTCACTGTTTCCAATGCTATGGCGAACATCTTGCTTTCTACACTTTCACCCTTAGTTTATTTTATCTAAGAAGTGGGTTCTGGGTATCTATACCATTAGGATGTCCCTTTGCCCAGCACCATTTCTCTAAGTGCTTCCTAGAAGCAAAATATGAATCCCAGGTAAGAGAAGGACAGACTAGTATTCTGTTTCCAACCTATAAAAGGCAGAGCTGTAGCCTGACTGCGTTGCCTGCACATATTCTTCCTCTCTGAGATAACACATCTGCATGCATTTATTTGAGAACACATGGTAGCATCCTCTCACTCTGTCTGTCTCTGTCTCTCTGTCTCACACACAATCACACATAACATACAGAAACACTGCTGTGTTGTGTATGTGTTTGTGCATTTGTGCATTTGTTGCCCCTTGAACCAGCAATCAGTGGTCTGTGTTTGCCATGAGGACTGTGCCACACCTCCCAGGAGATACCTGAGATGAGCATTGGGAACCCCAATTTCAGCATTAAACCTCTGTCAACATGCTCACCCTAGTGCCATGTAGATAGATATGTTGTTTTGTTGATACAACTATTGCCTGTGAAATACAAACATGAGACTCAGTGCCCACGTGGAGTTTATTGAGAGAGGGGAGAGAACGGGGGGGGGGGTAGCTGGTGGCCAACCGAAAGCAGGAGAGAGAGGGGGGGGGGGGGGGGGGGGGGGGAAAGAAAGACTGAAAGAGCAGTGAGAGAGAAGGCAAGAGAGAGAAGGCCCAGAGAGAGAGGGCACGCTTGGTGCGCTTGCTTTAAAATGGGGGCTTGTGCATGGGTAACTGAGTCCTCTGGGCAGCCAGGTAAAGCTTGAGCAGCCAGGTAAAGCCTGAGGTAGCAATGACAAGGCCATGAGAATCCCGCCCATCATCGGGGGCGGTGTCAGCAGACTGCAGGTTCCCAACATTCCCACCTCTTAATGTTATTAAAAGGTGGGGGTTGGGCGTGGCAGGTTAGGGAATAAGGATGTTGAGTTCTCAAGACCGCTTCCTGCTGACTTGGGGGCCTTGATCATCTTTGGAGGATCTGAGAAACCTGGGGTGCTGCCACATCCTGGTAGCTGGTTGTTTCATTGCAGTCCTGACAGTATGGCGCTGTGCCATCTCTTTGAGACCTGGCAAGGTGTTAGCAGAGCAGAGGACAAGGTCCCCGGACAAGGGAAGGAAGTCCTGAGGCCAGGAAAAAATTGATTTATTTCGAGTGAATCTGACCTATTTAAATGGATCCTCTCTAGATCCCTGGAAACTAAAGAATCCTTTGGGTTTGCGAAACATAAATGTTAGACACATTAACAGCATATTCATGTTAGAAATTATTTGGCTGAAAGAATTAACACATACAACTGGCAGATTTTTAGCACAATGAAAAACACCTTAATTTGAGCTTATATTTACAGTTATGACCATATAGTGGCATAGTATGGTGTTTAGTACTCCATCAGAATTGTATTAGTAGCTTATTAAAATGTTATTGATTAATGTTAAGACTATAAACAGTAGCAACCTTAAAATACCCGTTTTTGAAATATGTTTTTTAACAATTGGAGCCTTGGCTGATGCTTTAAGCTGACAAAGCTACCAGTCCTCAAAAGCATCAGAGTTCTTGAGGATAAAATTTTACCTGAATGTTTAGAGAGTAACAGGGACTCACTAGCTGGCAGCATGGACAGCCACCCCCAGGTACTCCACAGTTGTTGAGGTTAGAGGCTTTAAGGACATCTGCCTTCTGCTGATGGCATGAGACCTGTGGATTAGGAGCCTTTGGAAGACTTACCTATCATTGGCCCAAGCAACGTGGAGAAAGTCGATTCCACTGCCCTCTTGTCCATGGTCCTTAGAGCCCTTTGCAGTAGTTGAGATGAAAGGCAGGATTGTTCAGTGGCTAGCATTGCCACTTTTGTGGGTGGAGCTTCTTCAGTGTCCACCATTCTTCCTGGAGGAAATGGGTGGTGCCAGCAGCTGGCCTGTCTCTCTGTTATAAAAGCTTTTTAATGAAACATTTTAAATGCCATATTCTCTAGATCTCTGAGCATTTGAGGGCTGTCTGACTGTTTAGTGTACCTTAGTATACAAAATCTGTCTTTAGTTACTTGCCTTAAGTGCATAGGTGGCTAGGTAAGGCTTTATCCCTGTAATTAATTAATCTGTCTGGAAAACTGGATTCATGCTGAGAGGGATGTTTTACTCAGTATGTTAGATTTACACCTGTAAAGGACAAAGAGGTAGAGAAAAACTCCCTTTGATAATAGAGGCTTAACCTTTATAAACAGCTTACAGTAAGGACTGGGTGGCATAAATATTTTGTTAGTTTAAAATAGACCTTTATAATCTTAAATGTTTACCACCTTTTAAAGACACATAACAATTTAGAAATAGTTGAGATTTAGTACAGTTGAATTTAAGTTGTATAAAGTTAGCTTACATTTACATAAAGTTAAATTTAAATCAAATGTACAGATATATTAAACAGGATTGGGTAAAAATGAGAAGGACTAGAGTGTGAAGCTATGTGTAACATAGTCAGTGAAAAAAGAAATTAGAGACAAAGAATAAAAAGCAAAAGGTAAATGAATTACAGGTTCTGTTGGTGGCAGATGCTGGCTAGACTACCTCTGCCTAGGTGGCTGATGTAGCAGAGGGAAGACCCATGGGGGGTGAGGCTAGGCCATATGGTCAAGATGGCTGCTGCCATAAACATATTCCCAATAGCTGGCAGAAATCATAAAGTTTAGAGATATAATTTTGTTGGCTTTTTTCTCTTTGTGAGTGAGGCAGAAGGATTTGTGAAACTAACAGGACACCGGAGTCCAAGGGGTACAACATCCAAAAAGACCACCGTAGGTCTGAGACATGTTTGTACCAGTCCAAGGGCAGTGCTAGGATATAAAACCCGAGACATGCCTCGTAGGTCTGAGAAACAAATGCACCAATCAGCATGAGTGGTGCTAGGGCACAAAATCTGAAAACCTTATTCGTGGGGGAAGAATGAAAAACTCTCAAGAGTATCTTGAGCAGATGCTGCCTCAGCCCAGCCCACTGCCCTGAGACAGGCTGCAGCTGAGGCAGGCAGGAGAGTTTTAGCGTGGTGGGGAAGAGAACAGAAACAACTTTAGGGAAAGAGATTGTTTAGCAGAGATGTAGAAAAAAACCCCTTCCATCTTCCTGTTCACTGGCAGGAATTTTGGCCAATTTGACTTATTTTGTAGGGGATGTATAGGATGGTTTATTTCCCATGGGTGATGTAAAAACTGGCCAATTACTTTTGGAGCTCACTGTGGCCAAGGGCAAACTGCCCAATAAAGACTCAGCAGTTCGAAGGCAGGAAGGCTTGAAGCCGGAATCTTCACTCACCAGTGGGGAGATGTCCCAGACCCTAAGGAAATGAGTAATAATGAAAAAGGGTACCTTACCGAATTGTAGTTGGTGTGGGATGGTATTTCCAGTGAATGGGGGGGGATGGAAGTGGACTGCTGGTTCATCGTAATCAGGGTCCCCCGAATGCCTCAGGCTGGCCATCCAACAGTAGGTGGCTGCCGAGTACTCAAGGAGGGCCTGATCCGAGTCACAGCACCAATGTTGTACTTTTGATACAACTATTGCCTATGAAACACAAACACGAGACTCAGTGCCCACGTGGAGTTTATTGAGAGAGGGGAGAGAAAG